>NW_007729310.1:9787-13382 GCF_000696425.1 Galeopterus variegatus
AGAGAGAGAGAGAGAGAGAAAGTGCACAAGGACTGAACTGACAAGTCACCACTTGTCCTGCATTGTGTTGGCCAAAGCACATCACAAGGCCAGAAAAGGGAGAAGCAGCAGACTCCATTTCTTGATGGGAGAAGCTGCAAGATCACATTGCAAAGGGCATAGATACAGCTGGGGAGGAAGAAATGGTGCCATTTTTGTAATCAAACCACCATAAAGATATTAAATATATTTACCACAAAATTATTTGAAGATTGTTCTTCTAGATGTGTTTCATCAGTAGTGAAGTTATTCTATGGTTGCTGGTTTTATTATGTTTTCTTCTAGAAGTTTTATAGTATTCTATTTTATATTTAGTTCTGTGATCCATTTTGAGTTAATTTTTGGGAAGGGTATAATCTGTGCCTAGATTCATTTCTTTAGATTAGCTGCCTTTCCTAATTTTTTTCAGGGGCTTATTTTAGTGGGAGGAATATATTTTAAACCTAATATGCTCTTCCTACCTCACAGTTTTGGAGTTGCTTCCACCACATTGCATGCACCATAGTCCAGAACCAGGTGTCCTCTCAGTGCTTCTTCCCCACAGTTATACTGGGGATGGCACAGGCCCAGTTGCTGGGCCAGGATGTGGTGCAGTGCAGGTGCTGCTTGTTTGGGATCCTCTGTGTTCTCAACTATAGAACAGAAGCAACCTTATTCCAGCTGCAGCCCTGAGTAGCTATCCCAGCTTTTCTCAACCTTAAGTTATTTGAAGGCTTTTCCTCTAAAAACAGTGTTGCAGTTAATATCTTGTATACCAATTATCACCCAATCAGTAACAAGGTCTGTAAGATATATTTCCTAGAATAGAATGGCTGGATCAAAGGAAGATAAATTTGCAATTTCAGTAGATATAGTCAAATCGCCCTTGCAATGTGTATTCCCACCATAGTGCATGAAAGTACCTATCTTCCACACACTTGACGGCACAATGTGAGCCCATGGGCATGTTACTAAATTCTCTGTGTCTCAGTTCCCTAATCTGTAAAATGGGGAGAATAATGAGACCCACCTCATGGGGTTACTGTGAGGACTACATAGTTAAGACATGGAAAGTACTCGCAACAGTGCCCGCATGTTGTACATACTGTAAACATGTTATTAATTACTCTCATCGTTGTCAAACTTTTTTTATATCCATCAATCAAGTTGGTGAAAAGTGGCATTTTGCTGTAGTCACTTTAATTAGCTTATCATAAGTGAGGTTAAGCATTGTTTCAGTTGTTTAAAAACCACTTGCATTTCCTTTTTTGTGAATTGTTGGTGCAAGTCCTCTTACACACCTGTATTACTTCTGCTTATACTCCACTGGCTAGAATTAGCCAGGTGGTCACTTCTAGATACAAAGAGGGTGCTGCTGGGAAATACAGTCCACCGGACAGCCTCTTTCCAGTGACAGTTCCATACTGTGTGTTTTTCGTATTTGTGCCCCCCCCAACTTTTGGACTAAGATAGGTAACAGCTTATTTAATTTAGTATTTGTTTTCAAACTATAAGCTAATGAACTTACTTATTAATTTTATTGTTTGCTGTTTTTCTATTTTTCATCAATGTTTTTCTTTTATATTACTTTTTCTTTTAACAAGCAATTTTTTAGGTTTATTTTGTTGTTTTTTAATATTCTTCACTTGGGTCCTTCATTCATTTATTTTCATTTGATCTCAATTATTAAAATATTGAATGCTAAAATTTTTCCTCTGACCACTGCTTTAGCTATGTCCCATATGTTATTATATATTTTCATTTTCTTGATATCCATTAGTTCTGAATTTGATTTTTTTTTTAGCTAAGAATTGTTCAAACTTTTAAAATTAAATTGTGGTTTCTTTTGTGGTTATACATTTAATACATTTCTAGATGTATTAGTATCAGAAAATAGTAGTCTATTACAGCTTTGATAGTGTTTTTTTGAGCTAATTGGTCTAATATAGAGTCATTTTATGAGTATTCTATGAGTACCTGAAAAGAAGAAAGTTTATTCTATTATTTTCAGGGCTACACACAGACGCACACACAGAATCTTTATATTATATATGGACACACACACATATGTACACACACATACACACACATATGTAGAATCTTTAATAAGAGATGTGACATGAAGTTGCCTTAAAATGATTGACAGAGGCCCCAAACCAGAAGAATGGGCACCTAGAAGAGTATCAAGGAGCAGTCCTGGAAAAAATCTTCACGTGGATCCTAAACTTCTTAGAACTTACCATGTAATTATTTTCCCTACTGTTAGGAATAGAATTTACCGGTTAACTGTGGCCTTAGTTTTTTAGAAGCTAACCAAATTCACTGACATATGCAAATTTGCAGTGTTATACAAATTTCAATATATTTAAGAACATTGCCTTTGCTTAGGAACACTACTAGGTCTTTTGTTGAAAGGTATGTGTCTCAAATTGATTTAGGGAGAACTTGTCTTTTTGTCCCAAATAAATCAGGCAGCTGTTTTGATGGGATTTAGCCTGATAGAGATGTACACAGACTTGGTAAGGAGTAGATGTTGAGTGAATTTTGCCACAAGCCTGAGAGTCCTATCCTAGAAATAGTTAAACAAAAGGGTCAAAACATATGCTGTATTTACTGGAACAATAGCTCAAGCCCAACAAAACTTTGGTTAAAGTTTATGGGTAATTCTTCTGTATTGCATATCTGTAATCACCAGAGGAGAAATGCAAGATTTGTGTTTAAGTGAAGCCATCCATGTTTAGGCAGAGCTAACAGAATCATGGGCAGTATGTAAAGATTCCTTGAATGTTGCATTTAAGGGCAGGTGAGATTCTTGGATCATTCTCTTTCTTGATGTCCTAGATTTCGATCTCATTGCAAATGAAGATATCATAATACGGTCTGGCCTAGAATGGGGAGGCATCTTTAATTATGTCAGATCTAACAGCAAAGGGAAATCACCACTAGGTCAAGAGTAAACTCCCTCCGAAGACCAGGTTACAATTCTCAAGGGTACCCTCCCTTAAACGGGTGGGTAATTAGTTACAATGACCAAGTAAAGAAAGTGAAAATAGACTTTGCCTGACCAAAAACTTAGCAAGCAAGGACTACAAGTCTGGGACACAAAAACTCAGGAGAGAGTTGGTGGATATTGTGCTAATGAGGTAGCTGGGTCCTTGGCTGTTATTTGGAAACCTGAATAAAATATTCTGATTCTAACCATGAGTTTGTGGAGCAGTTCTTACTGATTAATTTATCTCAGTTGATCCTCTTGGTATTAGTTATTAAAAAATTTTTTTGAGCCATGGACATCTTTTGCTTTTGAATATGATTATCCAATTTAGGATTATGTGGAAAATTATCCTAAGTCTGTATATCCACCTAAATGTAAAAATTTGCCTACAATTTCAGGAGGTTCCAAGAATGTCTGAAACCTATCCATGGATTTTGAGTTAACATCACTTTCTTTAGAAGGTGGGCAAGAGGGCCAGCCCGGTGGTGCACTGCTGTAGTGCGCCGCTTGAGAAGTGCGGTGGCGCTCCCGCCGAGGGTTCGGATCCCACATACAGACCGGTTCCCGCTCACTGGCTGAGTGAGG
>NW_007729310.1:14013-17937 GCF_000696425.1 Galeopterus variegatus
AAAAAAAAAAAAAAAAAAAAAAAAAAAAAAAGAAGGTGGGCAAGATTAATATTATTATTTCTTCCTTACCAATAAAGAAATGGAAACCCAGAGTGGGCAAGTGACTTGTTTCAGGGCACACAGCAATCTAGTGTCAGACTCTAGACTAGAACCCAGGTTTCCTCATTCCTTCTCACCACAGGACCCCTTGGAATGCAATCAGCATCTTCCTAGCAAAAACTGCCAGGAGTGTAAGTCTTTGCTAGGGAACACTGATGTAATGTGTAATGCTTCTGGTCCAGATTTTTGATGAGAAAGCTGGGGCTGGAGGAGGCTGCATTGCATTCTGCTTAATTTCTTCCTCAATAACCCTGATGGACTTTCCAGTCCTTGCCAAACACTGAAAAATTGGTTTGTCTTTGAATTTTTCATTGCATTACTATGCTCCCAATCAATATGTGAATCGCTACAGTCCTCTTGCCCTTGGAGAAGGATGCAACAGAAAACATTTGTATTCCGAATGCTGCCATGCATTTATTTGCTGGGAGACAGGTTGAGAGCCAGGGCTTGCTGGAAGATAGGAGACACTTTGATTGTGTTTGCTATCGTGCCTTTTTGTTATGTACAAGTACACCACTGTCACAACACAACTGGCCTTTCTGTTTAAAAAGGAGCCAGAATGTCCCAGGACCTGTTTGTGTAGGTGAATAGTTTGCCTTTGCTAATCTTTTGCCCCCTGTTTAGGCATCCTACCATCTTCTGGGGGTCTTTCCCTTTCCCCAACACACACCCCTCTCTCGATCAACTGTTAAGTGACGTTTGTGTAGGTGTTAATGGATTGTAGCTTTATGTATTCAGTCTCATGGGAAAGTTCACATGTTAATGTGGGGCTCATGGAGAGCATCAATAATGATGCTCTAACAGTGGGCTGACAGGCACTGTGACAGGCAATAGAGAGATACTTCGGGATTAGGGTATTCTCTGAGTAACATCATGGAGGGAGTCTCTTTTTCTTCTATGCATAAGAAATGACTTACCTATGGTGGACATTGCAGTGGCTTGCTCAGAGTCCATTACAACCCCGCCTATCACACAAGGGCTGGAAAGCCAGAAACTGTAATTTCTACACTACCTTGGAGTTAGAGTTCCAGCTATGTTTAGGCTCCTCCAATCAGATAAACTTATGCAAAACTGTGACTTGGAACTGTGTGACATGGAAAGGGAGGAAGGGTGTGGGGAATCTCTTTTGCTCGTGGGGACTGTGGTAGAGGTGGCATAATTTTGGAGCAGGTCCTGCAGCAGTGGTGATAGCTTTCCTGATCATGTCAACTTAGTACGCTTATTTAATAAGTAACAGTGATAGGAGTTTCCTGATCCGTCAGTTGCTGCAACAGGCTAAGGTGGTTCTGCAGGAACAACTGGATGCTCAGTCTAGAGTCTTTTCCTCAGACTTTTCCAACAATTTTGGAAGCACAAAATTCCCTGCATCGAACTGGTAACACCAGCTAAAGTGGATTCTGTTGCATGCACCCAAATTGATAAATTCAGTAATTGGTACCAGAACTGGCTACGGGAAAGAGATTTTCAAGGCAATGGGAATCTGGGTTTGAGTATCTGACCTGGTTGGATTTGAGGACAGTGCAAACCCAGTTGCACATTTTTAAGTGGACATCTGAACAATTAATTGGTACCAGAACTGGCTACGGGAAAGAGATTTTCAAGGCAATGGGAATCTGGGTTTGACTATCTGACCTGGTTGGATTTGAGGACAGTGCAAACCCAGTTGCACATTTTTAAGTGGACATCTGAACAACTTTTACTATAAATTTAAATGGGATAAATAAAATAAAAAGATGTAATTTCTAGCATATTGTAAATACTAGATTGAGATTTCAAAATATAACAGCCACATCATTCTTTTAAATATATCCAATGAAATCTAGCCACCATGGTGATATACTACCCTCAATTATCTACTTTTAAAAAGTACACAGAACCTTCTTTAACAGTTAGAAATTTCATAATGTTTAATTTTCTCCTTGAATTTGTATTTCCATTTTACATCTACCATAAATTATGTCCTATTAGTGTGTATTTCATGTTCAAACATCTTTTATTGTTTGCCCTAATATACTTCTCTGCCTAAAAATAAGTTTATAAAATAAAATTTTAGTAGTTTGATATTTTCTGTGATCATAAAAGTCCTCAAGTTTTAGAATCTTCTTATGAATTGTTATTATTACACTTAGTATATATAATTAACCAAAACAACATAAATATTTTACACATTAAATAAGTAATTATTAAGCATAAAAGTTAGATGCTGTTGGAAACATTTCTCTCAATGAGATGAGTGAAGCTGTTTTTTTCCATTTAGATTATGTTCACATGAATGAATATTACTCTTAGCTAGAATGAGACAGTTTCAGCATCAACTCTATTTCCATTTTTCATTTTTATATGTGTAACTACTAAAAAACCTATTTACATAATTAAGTAGATGGGAATGGAAAGAGTTTTGTTATAGCAATGCCATTAAATTTTTTGAACTCCTTCCCAAAGTAGCTCTTAAAATTATTTTAATGATTATTGGAAAATTCTAATGGTCTTCCTTCAGTTTTTTAAAACAAAAATGTAGAAACCTCATAGTTTTCAAGTAAAAAAAAAAAAAGAAAAGAAAATTGTTGCCTACTCATCAGATTCATCCACTTTCTCAGTTTCTGGGAAATATACCAAAAACGCTTTACCAAGACTTATAAATGACTATTAATTATAGCTATTTCTCTTTCAGTTAAAGAAACTGTATTTAATTTCATAATTCAGAAACTTTTGGGAAAATAAAAACTATTCTCAAATCTAATACACTTTTACCAATATATTTTTTTTGTGTGGTAAATACTTTTATCTTCATGTAATTTAAATATGTCTTTATCAAAATCGTAGGGCCACAGATTAAGCTTATTCAATTTTTGGAAATGTCTGCCATATATTCTAATTGGCAAAGCCGGTGTTTATGGTCAAATTAAGGAGGCAAGTCAGACTTAAATTCTGTGAGAAATACTCTGACTTCATTTTTCACTTCAAATAAGCATATTATTATGTATTGCTATGATAGCCATTTAACTTCTGAATTCTCTAAGATAGATGGAAAGATAGGATGAAACATGGGTCCTCATTGGGAGCTTGCCACCTAAGTGAAATCAAATGCCTCCCCTTCCATAAGTCTTACTTACATTGGCTTTTTGTTTTGTTTTTCTGGCACTTTCTGTAAGGATTGATACATTCTTCACCAAGAGTCAGGGAATATACGTGGTGAGGTCATTATAACACTTCTTTACACTCTACCATGTCTGAGAACACATCAGCACAGTCCAAATATCTGTTACTAATGCCACAGTCATCCCTTAATGATGTATTTGCAAGTTGAGAAATATCAGTCTTGATATGCCTTGGATTAAGGAGGCTTCCTGACACAAATATTTGGAATTGTATCTTTGATTGATACCCTGGAAATTTCTAGATCCTAGGCCAATGCACCATACACAGATGAAATGTTATGATTTTCTTTTGAAAAGTAGTTAATGGTCAGTTTTAAATTAGCAGGTAGAATGAAAAACCATCATGACATCTCAATCCCAGGTAAATCAATTTTACAAAAGTCCGTATGGAAAGTGAGAATCTGGTCATTGATTCCCTGAAAACTATCCATATCTTGGAAAGAGTGGTAGACATATCCTGGTTTAAAATATACTGAGACAGAAGGGATTCTGTCATCTGCAAGAATCTGGTCATTGATTCCCTGAAAACTATCCATATCTTGGAAAGAGTGGTAGACATATCCTTGTTTAAAATATACTGAGACAGAGGGATTCTGTCATCTGCAGCTGGAATCTGACCGATGGGAAGTATTCAGAAACTTTACCTGCAATACTGTAGATGCTGCTG
>NW_007729310.1:18122-24319 GCF_000696425.1 Galeopterus variegatus
GAATCTGGTCATTGATTCCCTGAAAACTATCCATATCTTGGAAAGAGTGGTAGACATATCCTTGTTTAAAATATACTGAGACAGAGGGATTCTGTCATCTGCAGCTGGAATCTGACCGATGGGAAGTATTCAGAAACTTTACCTGCAATACTGTAGATGCTGCTGGGGCATCATCACAGGACATGGATGATTAATGAGGACATGAACAAGGAGGGGGAGAATATCTGCTGGCCTGTCCTTATCTTCCCACACGAACATGTTGAACCTTGGCAGTTCTTTCATAGCCCAGTTGTCTCCATCTCAGACGTGCTGCAAGCTAACGTTCTTATGAATATCCCATTGATCCTGTTGGGGTAACCTAATATTCTGTTTTCTATTTAAGTGTGCTGCTGACTCCGATCCTTCCATGTATACAGTAGGTGCTGAACAAATACGAGTTTTTAGAATCAGGAAATACCAAAACTGAACTGGAAGAAACTTGAGCCATTATCTAATCTAATGATCTTAGTGTGGAGATGAGGAAACTGAGGTGCTGAGCAGAGAGGTAATTTATCAAAGGTGACAATTCTCATTGAAGTGGGTGGACCTAGCATGGCTCTGCTCTGTCTCAATGTCTCTAACATTTAATATGTTACCAAAACTAAAAGTGTCTCTGCAAAACAGCAAATACAGCAACCGCAGACAATTTGTTTTGATACTACGTTGTTGACAGTGAGGTCTCTTGTCCAGTGGTTATAGCCATGTGATTCTTAGCCCCAGCAGGAATCAGGGTAGAATATAAAGGCAGTACTGGTGTGGGGTAAAAGGAGTAATTAGGGTCAGGCACTGGGAAGATATGGCCAGCTGTAATGCCAGGCTCCAAATAAGAGAGAAAATTTTTGAGTTGAATTTGTAGTTAACAGTGGCTCTTAATGCAATAGATGAGTTCCAGAAACTTTGCATACTGGGTTTTAGAAAACATAACTGTTTTGAACAATAGGTGGCACTAGTTGTTTAGATGAATGTTGCAATGAGTCATTTTTCAAAGTGAACAGGGCTGAATCCATGGAAAAGCAAACAAGTGCATTGAAGTACTGGGCCAAATAGTGGAGGTATTATCGGGTGATGAAGCAGTGTGTGCAAGGAATTTTGTCACACTTGGAGATGAGAAGTCTGGGCAGAGTGGGGAGTCTGAGGAAATAGCCCTCAGCAGAGAGACAGTCATGTTTGTGTGGGTCTTTTAGCAGAGTTCAGCAGGGTTCAACTGGCATTGGAGTGAAGGGCAAAAGCAGGCAGATCTCAAGACCTGGAGGAACTGGAATAGTATCAGGTTAACTAAGGTAGTGTTATGGGTTGAATATTTGTCCCCTCCAGAGCTCATGTTGACAGCTTGATTCCCTATGTGGCAGTGTTGAAAGGTGAGGTCTTTAAGAGGTGATTTGATCTTAAGGACTATGCTCCTGTGAATGAATTAATCCATTCATGGAGTAATGGGTTAATGGTTACAGCTTGATTCCCTATGTGGCAGTGTTGAAAGGTGAGGTCTTTAAGAGGTGATTTGATCTTGAGGACTATGCTCCTGTGAATGAATTAATCCATTCATGGAGTAATGGGTTAATGGTTTAATGGGTTGTCATGAGTGTGGACTGGTGGCTTTATAAGGAGAGCACATGAAAATGCTCTGGCCATTCTTGCCATAGGATAGATTCTGTACAGAGCCCCCGCCAAGAAGAAGGCCCTCATCAGATGTATTCCCTGGACCTTGGACTTCCCAGTTTCTAAAACTGTAGGAAATAAATTTCATTTTCTTATAAATTACTTGATTTCAGGTATTTTGTTAAAGCAACAGAAAACAGATAGAGACTACATTCAAATAATAAAACTAAGGCCCAGTTACAGAAAGAAGATAAAGCATTATTTTGAAGGCAGTAGGTAAAGTGGGCAGGGTGCTGGCTGTGTAGGCAGAGAATCTAGATGTGAATGTTGGCTCTGCAATTGACTAGCTATGTAACTAAGTAGATTGATGATAGAAAAAAAATGGCCTCAATTCTTCACCCCCCCCACCCCCCCAATATTCTCATTCTTTACAGTGTAACTTTGCAGCTCTTTCCATCAAGAGGAGGAATCTATTTTTCTACCCCTTGAATCTGGGCTAGTCTTGTGTTATGCTGTGGGAAAAAGAATAGGGCAGAATTGTGATGTTGTGCCAGTTCCGGCCTACAGCTCAAGAGGCCTTGCTTACCTCAGCTTCCTCTCCTAGAATCCTATCTAGCTGTCATGTGAATGAGCTTACACAAGCCTACAGGAGTAGAAATGGGTCAGCCCAGCTGTCCCACCTGAGGCCCCAGACATGTGAAAGATCCCAGTCAAGATCAGCAAATCTGATGTGCATCTGACTACAGATACTAGAGAGAGCTCGTCCAAGACTAGAACCACCCAGCTGAGACCAGCCTAAATTGTTGATCCACAGAATCATGAGCCAAATAAATGGTTGCTGTTTTAATCCACTAGGTTTGGGGTAGTTTGCTACACAATGATAGAGAACTGATACAGTATTCCTGGGAAAGTTAACTAGCTGTTTTGTGCCCTATGTAAAATGTATAGAGTTATTGTGAGGATGTGATGAATTAATGCCTGAAAACATCAGAAATGCTGCTTGTTAACTACTAATTGCTCAATAAACATTATTGTTTCTATTATTCTTATTACTGCTAGATTAAAGCATGAGAAGGGTTATAGGACATGGTGGGGGGACAGAAGGGGGTCCTTAAGATTCCCCCCAATGCATTATTTCAAGATCCAGCAGAGAAGTGGCTTAGTGAATGCATCTATGGTGAACAGAGGCTGGGTAGGAAGCCAGCCTGTTTGTAATGAGTAACCATCTCCTTGTTTACAAGGTTTGCTAATCTGGGTTCTGCATTTCATGTTTTCTGAAAAGTGGGCTTGCCAGTTTTAACTACTATTTCTATGTTCTCAATATGGAAGCTGGATGAAGCTGCTCTTTTGTAAGGATTTCAGGAACTCTAGCCCTTTGTGAGGCAGTAAAAACCTATTTTAAAAAAGATTCTGAAGGCCGTTTAAATACTAATTGTGCTTGGGCTGTTTTTAATAAACTGTTTTTGTCTTACTTATAATTTTCCATGTGCTGATAGCTCTACATAGGTAAAATGAAGTACAGTTCATCTTGCCGGACTAAAATATTATTCATCTAGCACTGAATGGGTTTTAATCCAAAGCAAGAAATTAATTGTCATAGCCTAGTAATTACCAAGCAGGGATGGGATTTCATAAAAATTGCTGTTGGAGGGAATCACGAATCCATCCAATTTAAAAATTCTTTTTGGCTTTAGCCTCTGATTTATGAGCCAACTGTAAAAGGCTGCAGCAGGATTTGGTGCCAGCCCTTGTTTAAGTGAAATCTCACCCTCCATTTAGGTAATTAATGGAAGCCAGTACAACCCAGGTCTGGTTAGGCTTCTTTGTCATCAATTACTTCCAGGGATTGAAATTGAGACACTTGACTGGGGAACTTGAAGCAGACCCAGCAGCCTCAGACCCAACCCCTTTCTGATTGCAGTTTTTAAAGCTTTAGTCACCTGAACTTGACAAATAAGATTTAGATCATGCACTACAGGGATATTGAGGTCAGCAGGGTGGCCAAGGTCAGAGGGTTGGCCATACATTCGGAAGAATCACTATGTAGTTCCTAACTGGATTTCCGTGTATGCCTACATGTGTCTTCTTATGTGGCCATGTTGTATTCTTCCTACATACATGGGGCAAATTCTAACAGTAGGGTCTATGACTTTTCCATTACACTAGTTATTCTGAAACTTAAAGTTTCTAAAATTTTCGTTGTGCAAAAGATTCATTAAGGTATTCTTCAAAAATGCATATTACTCGGCAAATTCTAACAGTAGGGTCTATGACTTTTCCATTACACTAGTTATTCTGAAACTTAAAGGTTCTAAAATTTTCGTTGTGCAAAAGATTCATTAAGGTATTCTTCAAAAATGCATATTACTCGCTGTATGTTTGATTTGGTAGATCTGAGGTAGAAATGCAGAATCTGAATTTTTAACAGGGCCCTCAGGTGATGTTGTCTCAAGTACTCCAAGGATCACTTTTTGAACACATTGCCCCAGGTACAGATTTCTGAAGGTCCTATGTGTCTATGAGAAGAGAGGAGGATGAGCTTGTTATGTCTGCTTACAAGGCCCTCATAGTAATCACAGTAAAGTCCTGCATACAGTGGTATCCAGTATAAGTGACTCATTATTCCTCACTGGTGCTAAAGTTCAAGTTCAACCAGATTCCATTCAGGTAGTCATTAATTTATGCCATAAAAATTTGGGGATGTACTAGTACACAGACAAATGTTGGTTCTTTGAGAAGAGTAATAAAATTGATAAACACTTACCAAGAATAATAAAAAAAAAGACAGAGAGAGAAAAGACACAAATACCAATATTAGAAATAATGATAATAAAAAACCATGTCACCACATATCTAACAGACATGTATCAATCATGCCTTTTTATTTTCTGTGTTTTCTGATGTTTTGACATTTGGGGCGTTGCTGATCCTGGACAGACTTCCCCTTTTAGAGCTAGCCAATTGCTAGACATAGTAAAGGAAGCACCTGCAATTTCTCCTTTCATATGCAAATCGCCAATCCAAAGCCCATACTCCTCAACCACCTCTGTTATTGAGCTCTCACATGCCGAGCCATTGCTTCCCTTCTCTAATCACTCCAGGTATAGACAACTAAGGGCGGCCCCTGTACTCTGGAGCCTGCTGAAATTATTCACACTAGCCAATCCTAAACCTCCTTAGCCTGTTTACTCTGTCTTGTTGATTCCTTTCCACAAAAATTATAATAAAGGCACTTTCCCAGATTTTACCCTCATTCCCTCTGCTCCTGAGTGACCTGGAGCTTCCCCATGTAGCCCCACGTGGAATGCTGTGCCTTCTGCTTCTAGGGAATTGTGAATAAAAACTTCTTTATGATAGTCATTTCTGTGTCTACATACCTGACTAAAACAAATTCTGCGTACATTTTACAACACATCAAAAAGATAAGAAGAGGCCCCAGTTTCAATAATGGATAAAACATCTAGACAGAAAATCAATGAGGAAACAGTGGACTTGAAGCACACTAGAGACCAAACAGACCTAATGGACACATACAGAACATTCCACCCAACACATTCTTCTCAAGCAAACATGGAATATTCTTCAGTATAGATCCCATATTAGACNCAATCCAAAGCCCATACTCCTCAACCACCTCTGTTATTGAGCTCTCACATGCCGAGCCATTACTTCCCTTCTCTAATCACTCCAGGTATAGACAACTAAGGGCAGCCCCTGTACCCTGGAGCCTGCTGAAATTATTCACACTAGCCAATCCTAAACCTCCTTAGCCTGTTTACTCTGTCTTGTTGATCCCTTTCCACAAAAATTATAATAAAGGCACTTTCCCAGATTTTACCCTCATTCCCTCTGCTCCTGAGTGACCTGGAGCTTCCCCATGTGGCCCCACGTGGAATGCTGTGCCTTCTGCTTCTAGGAAATTGTAAATAAAAACTTCTTTATGATAGTCATTTCTGTGTCTACATACCTGACTAAAACAAATTCTGCGTACATTTTACAACACATCAAAAAGATAAGAAGAGGCCCCAGTTTCAATAATGGATAGAACATCTAGACAGAAAATCAATGAGGAAACAGTGGACTTGAAGCACACTAGAGACCAAACAGACCTAATGGACACATACAGAACATTCTACCCAACACATTCTTCTCAAGCAAACATGGAATATTCTTCAGTATAGATCCCATATTAGACTACAAAACAAGTCTACATAAATATAAGAATATTTAAATCATATGAAGTATTTTCTCTGACCACAATGGTATGAAACTAGAAATTAGTAACAGAGGAAAAATTGGAAAACTCACAAAAATGTGAAAATTAAACAATACACTCCTGAACATCCAACGAGTTAAAGAAGAAATCAAAAGAGAACTCAGGACATATGTTGAGAGAAATAAAAATGAAAATACAACACACCAAAACTTATGGAATATAGCAAAAGTAGTAACAGAGGGAAGTTCATAGGGATAAATGCCTACACTAAAAAAGAAGAAAGATCTCAAATAAACAACCTAACTTTACACCTCAAGGAACTAGAGAAAGAAGAACAAACCAAGCC
>NW_007729310.1:24793-29724 GCF_000696425.1 Galeopterus variegatus
CTCAAATAAACAACCTAACTTTACACCTCAAGGAACTAGAGAAAGAAGAACAAACCAAGCCATAAGTTAGTGTAAGAAAGAAAATAATAAATATTACAGAAGACACAGTTGAAATAGAGACTAGAAAAACAACAGAAAAAACAACAAAACTGAGAAGTGGTTTTTTGAAAAGATAAACAAAATTGACTAACCTTCAGCCAACCTAACTAAGAAAAAAGGAAAGGAGACTCAGACCAAATTAGAAATGAAAGTGGAGACATTACAACTGATGCCACAGAAATAAAAAGGATTATAAGAGACTACTATGAACAATTATACATCAACTGGATAACTTAGAAGAAATGGAGAAATTCCTAAAAACGTGCACACTACCAAGACTGAATCATGAAGAAAAAGAAAATATAAACAGACCAATAAAAAGTGGGCAGATTGAATCAGCAATCAAAAACTCCCCAACAAAGAAAAGCTCAGGAATAGATGGCTTTACTGGTAAATTCTACAAAACATTTAAAAAGAATTAACACCAATACTTCTCAAATGCTTACAAAAAATTGATGAGGAGGGAATACTTCCAAACTCATTTTACAAGGCCAGTATTACCCTGACACCAAAGCCAGAGAAAGATACTTCAGGAAAAGAAAACTACAGATCAATATCACTGATGAGCATAGATGTAAAAATTGTCAACAAAATACAAGCAAACCAAATGCAACAGCACGGTGAAAAGATCATACACCATGATCAAGTGTATGAGATGCAAGGATGTTTCAACATATGATACACCACATTAACAGAATGAAGGATAAAAAACACATGATCATCTCAATAGATGTAGTAAAAGCAGTTGACAAAATTCAACACTCTTTCATGACAAATATGCTCAACAAACTATGTATAGCAAGAATGTACCTCAATATAATAAAGGCCATATATGACAAACTGACAGCTAACATCTTAAACAATGAGGGAAAACTAAAAGCTTTTTCTCTAAGATTAGGATCAAGACAGAAATGCCTATTCTCACCACTTCTATTCAATATAATACTGGAAGTTCTAGCCAGAGCATTTAGTCAAGAAAAAAGAAATAAAACGCAGCCAAATTGGAAAGGAAGATGTAAAATTATCTCTGTTTGAAGATGGCATGACTTTATACATAGCAAATCCACAGAAAATTTGTTGTAACTAATAAACAAATTCAGTAAAATTGCAGGATATGAAATCAACATACAAAAATTAGTTGTGTTTCTAGATATGAACAATGAACTATCTGAAAAGGAAATTAAGAATCCCATTCACAATAACATCAAAAGAATAAAGCACTAGGAATAAACTTAACAAATGAGGTGAAAGACTTGTACACTGAAAGCTGAGAGAGATTAAAGAAGACAAATAAAATGGAAGGCCACCACGTGTTCATGGATTGGAAGACTTAATATTATTAAAATGTCCATACTATCCAAAGAAATCTACATGTTTAATGCTTTTCCCATCAAAATTCCAATAGCATTTCTTACTGAAATAGAAAAAAAAATCCTAAAATTCATATGTGACAATGAAAGACCCAGAATAGGCAAAGCAGTCTTGACAAAGAAGAACAAAGCTGAAGGCATCACATTCTCTAATTTGAAAACATATTATAAAGCTACAGTAATTAACACAGTATGATACTGGCATAAACACAGACATATAGACTAATGGAACAGAATAGAGAGCCCAGAAGTAAGCCCACCTGTATTTGGTCAACCAGTCTTCACAAGGGCACCAAGAACATGTTATGGGAAAACATAGTTTCTTCAAATGTCAGGACAACTGGATATTCAGTACAAAAGGAAAAAATTGGACTAGCATCTTACACCATACACAAAATCAACTAAAAATGGATTAAAGACTTAAAGGCAAGACCTAAAACTGTAAAACTTCTATAAGAAAACATAGGCAAAAAACCTGCATGATATTGGTCTTGGCAATGATTTCATGGAAATGACAGCAAAATCACAGGCAACTAAAGCAAAAATAGAAAAGTGGAATTACATCAAACTAAAAAGTTACTGCATGGCAAAGGAAGCAACAGAGTGGAAAGATGGCCCATGGAAAGGGAGAAAATATTTGCAAATCTTATGTTTGATAAGGGGTAACTTTCCAAAATACATAAGGAACTCCTACAACAACTCAATAGCAAAAAAATTAACCTGGATTTTGAGGACTATATCCTCATGAATGGATTGATCCATTCATGCACTAATGGGTTAATGGATAAGTGGGTTATGACAGGAGTGGCTGTCATGGCTTTATGAGGAGAGGGAGAAGCATATTAAATACTCTTGCTCAGCCTTCACCGTGTGATACTCTGCATCACCATGGGACTCTGCAGAGAATTCCCACTAAAAAGTAGGTCCCACCAGATGCACCCCTAAACCTTGGACTTCTCAGCCTCCAAAATAATGAGAAATAAATTCTGTTTATTTATAAATTACCCAATTTCAGGTATTCTGTTATAAGCTATAGATAAGGGATTAATATAAGCCTATTATATCTGGGTGATGTTTTATTCAATTTACCGGAAAGCAAAGCATTTTCAAGGTATTCTGTTGTTAACAGGAAGGCAGATGGGCAAGATCAGGACTCAGTGGATACTGAAGGTACAGGTTAGTTGGTGGCTCATAACCCCTCTCCACAAACCCCTATTTCTGCCGCTCTGCTGCCCCCCTTAATCTGAGCCTGGACACATGGGGAGCTCTTTAATCGGTTAACTAAGGAGAAAAAAATAGACTTTTGTTTACAGGTGACTATGCACAATATATCATGGATTACTGTGATATTAGAGTCCTACTCAGAGGTAGCTTTGAAGAAAAATAAGAAAAATAGGAAATTTTCCTGTGAGCAGAACTTTGATGATTATACATTATTTCCCACTTTTCCTGGAAGGAAATATGGTCTGATGTAAGGATTTACACTGAAAAATGGGCAGTGAGTCCACCAACTCATCCACCAATCCCCTCTGGAAAACTCACAGGAACACCCAGAGGTAATGCTTACCCTGTTCTTCAGGTATTCCTTAATCCAGTCAAGTTCACAACTAAAATTAATCATCACTAAGGACTCAAGTCAGTGTGCAAAATGTAAGTCAATGGGCTGATGGATACACTGGTCTTATCATATGATGTTTCCCAGCACTCCAAAGCAGCTGAACTCATAAAATGGTGAAATGGCCTGTTCAAGGTGCAGAAAAGGCTAAAGAAGGAATTCTGAGGGATTAGAGACTTTCAGTAATGAAGGTTTGGTCACTCCACCTGAAAGGAACCCTACTGACTGAGGGGCTGGATTAGGGCACAATGAACATCAAACGGTGATGGCCTGTTCAAGGTGCAGAAAAGGCTAAAGAAGGAATTCTGAGGGATTAGAGACTTTCAGGAATGAAGGTTTGGTCACTCCACCTGAAAGGAACCCTACTGACTGAGGGGCTGGATTAGGGCACAATGAACATCAAACGGTTAGGGAGGAGAGAACTCATAAGTAATAGCTGTAGCTTAGTGAACAGTTGCAAAAACAAGGGTGTGTTGTCATGGTTGGGTCAATCTTTTAGCCCATTGGTTACAAAGTTTTGAGAGGGCATTGTGACAGGCATAGAAGATGAACGAACAATACCCAATGACTTAGAAGCAAACCTTGAGACAAGAATTTGGGCTCATGTTACTTATTTGGGAGGTGACCCCAGGAAGCACCAGTAGGAGAGGGGGAAAGTGAGAATGAAGAAGAGAAGGCAGGCAGTAAGGGGACATTACAATGAATCTTATCAGTGTGAGCACCTGGAGCTTAATCCCAAAGGATTAAGAACTCTGGAAGACTGTAGAATATGCACCTAAGAGTGATTCCAATAACTCTTGGAGGGGTGAAGAAACTTGGATATTTATATACCAATTCTTTTAGTCATTGGTTGAGAGCTGTTCCCAAGGAGGTGATAATTTTTGGCACTTCCTGCCTACCCCAAGAATGGTCAGAGAGGTCTCCAGAGGTCAGAAAAAGCCGGCAGGCAAAGAGTTGCAGGCGCTGGCAGTTGGAAGTCAGGGCCAGTATGCACTGAAATAGTATATGCCAAAGAGATATGAGGTACACCTAAATATTTTACATTTGGAGAATAGGGGCTTGGAGGCCTTGTGTCCAGGTATGGTAGCTGGCTGAGACTTTCAGGAAGCGTGCATTTAATGGTTTATGTGGTATGATTGTGTCACGTTGGAAGCATTTGTGCAATTCTGTGAATAGGAAACATAGGAAAATGGACAGGCAACAACATAGTGGACATCTACGGCTTGCATCTACCCAGCATCTCTTTCCTTGGGAGACTTGCCCTCTAAATATTCTCTTCTGGTAGAGTAACTCATCAGAGAATAACACCCACCCCTGTTCTACTGACCACAGGAGTGAGCACATGCCCATCTCTCTCTTGGAAGCATCTCTCTGAGTGGGAATTAGCAGGAAGGGAAGATTGTTGGCTCCGAGTTATATGGAGACAATGCTGGAGTTATCAACTCTGAATTTCTGTCTATGAGATGCCTGGATCCGCCATGGATGCATACGTCTAGAAACCGGTTTGCTCAGCTCTTCAGTTCTGTGAACCACCAAACAACCCCTCTTCTTACTTAAATTAGAGTCAGTTTGGTAACTGACCTGCAAACAACCTGAACTCATGCAAATGTTCAAAGTTTCTTGAATGTCAAAGAAAAAGTTCCTGCATAAGCAATGATATGAACTCTATTTCTAAATAATTTTAGGTTTATTTTATCCAGATTGTATTAATTTCTCTGAATAAAAGGGAAGTTAAGGAAGATAGAAAATTAAAGCTAAGTATCTGCCTCTTTCAAGTTCAGCAAGAGAGAAATTCATTAAAGAACTAAAACACCAAAACATTGGCATGGAATTAACTATGATACAAA
>NW_007729310.1:30579-42700 GCF_000696425.1 Galeopterus variegatus
CCCTCGGTGTTGCCCCCGCGCCTCGCTCAGCCAGTGAGCGGGAACCGGTCTGTATGGGAAGCCTCCGCGCTTCCCAAGCGGCGCACTAGCGCAGTGCGCCACCGGGCCGGCCCAACTGGTGGGCTTTTGGATAATAATAAGCTGTTGTGAATGAATGCCAAAGAATGTTAAACGACCCGTGATGTGTCAATCTACACTGATTTTTTGGCAATGGCTAATGGGAGGGTCAGACTAGATTAAAGGTTTTAAGATAGGGCTGATATAAGAATCTAATATTGTGTAAATTTATAAATATCCTCAATTCAACTACAAGATTTTTAAGAGAAAGCTTTTAACTTTATATTCTATACCTGTACTAGTTTAGGTTCCCTCAGAAGCAGACAGTAATTTGCATGCAAGTAGTTTGTCTGGGAGGTGACCCCAGAATGAGATGGAGAAGCCAAGGCAGCCAGTAAGGGATGACTTGTTGACCAAGCTGGTTCTCCTACTTGCTGAGTTTGTTGCCTTTCTTTCCAATTGCTGGTTGTTCTGCAGATCTTTGACTGTTCTTGTCTGTATGCTCATCCGTATGTGTGAGAACCCCTGTCCCCCTGTCTATTCCTTTGTCTGTCATTTTTCATTAGTGATGGAGGTGAATGAGCAGGGTGGGCTGCCGAGAAGGTGAGCCAGTAACTTTTTTCCTGGGTTACCATCCCAGTGTCCCATGTCTTTGGTCCCGGATCCTACAATTTAGTGTTCTAACTTGTGGACCACAGTCATTATTGCCCTCGATTGGCATGTGGAGAAGGGGGAAGCGCTCAAGAGTGTAACTGCTCCAAGTTAACCACTCTAAGAAATCTTTAAGTGTTTCTCTAGCTCCTTAATCTGTTGACTCTGGGCTTGGAGCTCCCACCAGCTCTTGCCTCAACATCAACCTTATACTGCACATGCCTGGGATGTGGTTCCCACATTTGATTCTCTTTATTTATCAATCTGCTTCCAACATTTTTTTTAAAAACAATTTTATTGAGATATTATTGACATAAAAATTATATTTCATAAAATATATAAAAAATATTTAAGATGTACAACTTGATGTTTTGATAACTATTTATTTTGAGATGAGATGATCACCACATTCCAGCTAATCAACATATTTATCGCCTCTACATAGTATGGTGAGATTTAATTTAAGATCTATCGTCTTAGCAAATTTCAAGTATAAAATACAGTATTTTTAACTGTCGTCACCATGCTGCACCTTAGATCTCCAGAATTTATTCATGTTGTGTGACTGAATCTTTGTACCCTTTAACCAATATCTCCCCATTCCCCCACCCTCCAGCTCCTGGTAACCACTATTTTACCGTCTGCTTCTATGAGTTTGACTTTTTAAAATTCCACATATAAGTGAGATCATGTAATATTTCTCTTTCTGTGCCTGACTTATTTCACTTAGCATAATATCCCCCAGCTCCATCCTGGCTGTCGCAAATGGCAGTATTTCCTTCTTTTTAAAGGCTGAATAATACTCTATCATATGTATATACCACATTTTCTTTATCCATTCACCCATTAAAGGATATTTAGGTTGTTTCCATATTTTAGCCATTGTGAATAATGCTGCAATGAATATGGAAGTGCAGATCTCTCTTTGCAAACCTGTTTTCAATTCCTTTGGATGTACACCCAGCAGTGGGATTACTGGATCATATAGTAATTCTATTTTTAATTTTCTGAGAAACCTCCACACTGCTTTCCATAATAGCTGTACTAATTTGCATTTCCACTGACAGTACAAAAGGATTCCCCTTTCTCCACATCCTCACCAACACTTGTTATCTTTTGCCTTTTTGATAATAACCATCCTAAGAGGTGTGAGGTGGTATCTCATTGAAGTTTTGATGATTAGAGATGTTGACCATATTTTCACATGCTGGCCATTTGAATTTGTTCTTTTGAGAAGTGTCTATTGAGGTCCTTTGTGCATTTTGTCGGTCATGTGTATGTGGTCTTTGGAAAAATGTTTATTCAAGCCCTTTGACCATTTTAATCAGGTTATTTGTTTCTTTTTGCTATTGAGTTGTAGAAGTTCCTTCTATATTTTGAAATATTAATCCCTTATTGACTATAGATTTGCAGATATTTTTTCTCATTCCGTTGGTTGCCTTTTCATTTTGTTGATTGTTTCTTTTGCTATGTAGAAGCTTTTTAGTTGGATGTAATCCCACTTGTCTAGTTTTGCTTTTGTTGACTGTGCTTTTGGTGTCATATACAGAAAATTATTGCTCAGATCAGTGTCAAGAAGGCTTTTCGCTATGATTTCTTTTTTTTTTTAAAGATGACCAGTAAGGGGATCTTAACCCTTGACTTGGTGTTGTCAGCACCACGCTCTCCCAAGTGAGCCACGGGCCGGCCTTCCTATGATTTCTTCTAGGAGTTTTATGGTTTCAAGTTTTACATTTATGTCTTTAACCCATTTTGAGTTGATTTTTGTGTATAGTGTGAAATAGGGGGTCCAATTTAATTTTTTTGCGTGTATATCCAGTTTTTCCATCACTGTTTGTTGAATAGACTCTTTTTTCCCGTTTTGCGTACTTGACACCCTTGGCAAACAATGATCAACCATATATGTGTAGGTTTATTTCTAGGATATCTATTCTGTTCCATTGGTCTATGTGTTTTTATGCCAGTACCAAATTGTTTTGATTACTATAACTTTGTAGTATATTTTGAAATCAGGTAGTGTGATTTCTGCAGCTTCGTTATTCTTGCTCAAGATTGCTTTGCCTATTTAAAGCCTTTGTAGTTTTATATAGATTTTAGGATTGTTTTTTCTATTTCTGTAAAAAATGCCCTTGGGATTTTGATAGAGATTGCACTGAATCTGTAGATAACTTTGGATATTTTGGCAGTATTAATTCTTTCGTGAACATGTGGTGTCTATTCATTTCTTTGTGTCTTTTTAGATATCCTTCATCAACGTTTTATAATTTTGAGTGTGCATGTCTTTTACTTTTTTGGTTAATTTCTAAGTATTTTATTTTTTGTTGTTGTTGTTGATAAAGTAAACGAGATTTTTACAGATAATTCATTGCTGGTGTGTAGAAATGCTACTGATTTTGTATGTTGGTTTTGTATACTGCAACTTTACTAAATTTGTTTTTTTATTCTAACAGTTTTTTTGCAAAGTCATTAGGACTTTATACATATATGATCATGTCATCTGCAAATAGAGATAATTTTACTTCTTCCCTTCCAATTTGGATACCTTTGATTTATTTTTCTCGTAGGATTGCCCTGGCAAGGACTTTCAGTAGTATGTTGAATGCAGTGGTGAGAGTGGGCATCCTTGTCTTATTCCAGATCTTAGAGGAAAAGCTTTCAGTTTTTCCTCATTGATTATGATGCTAACTGTGGGTTTGTCAGATATGCCTTTCTTCATTATGTTGAAGTTAGTTCTTTCTACACCTATTTTGTTGAGAGTTTTTATTAAGAAAGGATGTTGAATTTTTCATATGTTTTTTTTCTGCATCTATTGAAATGATCATGTCTTTTTTGTCTTTCATTCTGTTGATGTGGTTTACCACAGTGATTAATTTTTGTGTGTTAAATCATCCTTAAATCCCAGGGACAAATCTCACCTGATCGTGGTGTATGCTCCTTTCAATGTGCTGTTGAATTCAGTTTGCTAATATTTTGTTGAAGACTTTTGCATCTGTGTTCATCAGTGCTATTGGCCTGTAGTTTTCTTTTCTTATGTTATCTTTTTATGGCTTTAGTATCAGGGTGATGCTGGCCTCATAAAATGAGGTTGGGAGTATTCCTCTTCTTTCTAATTTTTTGGAAAAGTTTAAGAAAGATTGGTATTAGTTCTTCTTTAAATGTATGATAGAATTCACCAGTGAAGCCATTGTGTCCTGGGCTTTCCTTTGTTGGATGTTTTCTATATTTCTGGCATTACTTATGATTTCCTGGTGGCATTTTTAATATTTATTTTCCTATATTTTTATGTTTCTTTCTATCAAAAATAATGTATTCTGTCATTTCTTAGAATTTTTGAGAGAAAGGAGGTATATGTGTAGGTGTAGAACACCACCTCAATACATCTCCACAATTACTTTTGTGAGCAGCTTGATGTCTGTGTATTCTACATCTCTTTTTTTCTCTACTCTTCCTGTCCAATACTGTCCCCCTTCCCCACAGCTGTGTAACACAGTTGGACTTTGGAGTTCAGTAGACTTGAATTCTTGTCCTGACACTTCCAAGTCCTGACACTTCCAAGCTGTTCAATTTTTAAAAATCTTTAATTATTTATGTATTGTGGTGAAATATATATAACATAAGGATTGCCATTTTACATATTTTTGAACATATGATTGCATGAAATTCATTACATTCACAATGCTGTGTGACCACCACCTCTATTTCCAAAACTTCTTTGTCATCCAAAAATAAACTGTACCCATTAAGCAATAACTTATCATTCCTTCCCCCTTTACCCTTCCTCCCACCCCCAGTTTCTGGTAACCTGTAATCTACTTCTGTCTCTGAAGTTTATTTTCTTTTAAATTTTTTTCCTTAATTGACCCATGATAATTGTGTGTGTATGTGTGTGTGTGTATATATATACAATATATTGTATATATATATACAATATATTGTATATATATAGAACATATTGTATATATATATATATATAGAATATATTGTATATATACATATGGAATACAACATGAATACAAAATTATAGAGAGACAGGAAGAATTAGATCTAATGTTCTGTTGCAACATAGGGAGACAACTGTAGTCTAACAAAAATAACACTTTTATGGAGGTATAATTCACATACCACAAAATTCACTCTCATAAAGTGTACAATTTGATGTTTTTTATTATATTTACAGAGTTGTTCAACCTTCATCACTAATTTTAGAACTTTTTCATCACTGCAGAAAGAAACCCAATACCCATTAGCAGTCACTCCTTATTTCCTCTTACCCCCTAAAAATTACTAGTACTTTCTGTCCCTATGGATTTGTTTGCAAACTGGGAGAAAATATTTGCAAATTATGTATTCATTAAGGGATCTGTATCCAAAAGATAAAAAACTCCTAAGCTCAACAATAAAAAGACAAATAACCCAATCTGAAAACGGGCAAAGGATTTGAATAGACATTTATCTAAAGAAGTTATACAAATGACCAATAAGCATATGAAAAATGCTCAATATTATTAGCCATTAGGAAAATGCAATTTAAAGTTACATTAAGATATCACTTGATACCCACTAGGATGGCTATTACTAAAAAAAACCCAACAATAACAACCACAACAAAAAACACAGCCTGTCAGGTTAGCTCAGTTGGTTAGAGTGCGGTGTTGTAACAGCAAAGTCAAAGGTCCTGATCCCTGCATCAGCCAGCCCCCACAGAAACCAAAAACAAAATGAAACATAAAGCAGACCATAACAAATGTTAGCAAAGATGTGGAGAATTTGGAACCCTCATATATTGCTGGTGAGATTGTAAAATAGTGCAGCCACTTTAGAAAAGAGTTTGAAAGTTCCTCAAAGCATTAAACATAGACTTACCATGTGGCCCAGCAATTCTACCCCTAGGGATATGCTCAAAAGAAATAAAAACGTATGTCCACACACACAAAAAACTGCACATAAATTGTCATAGCAGAATTATTCACAATAGCCAAAAAGTGGAAGCAAACCAAATGTTCATCAACTGATCAATGGGTTTAAAAAATGGGGTACATCCATACAATTGAATAGTATTTGGCAATAAGAAGGAATGAAGTACTGGTACACTATAACGCTGAAAACATTTTTAGTGAAAGAAGCCAGGTACAAAAGACCACATATTGAACGATTGCAAGTTGCTTGGTTTTGAGATGCTAACTCTCTTTATCTGTAAAATGGGGTTAATAATACTTACCTCAAAGAGCTGTTATAGTATTAGCACATGAACGCAAAGTGCCCAGTGGGCTGGCTGGCATAGGAAGGCATGTGCGTGGAGACAATGATAATTTTGCTGTCATCATCTGACACAGGATTAGATATAGCAGATGCTTAGAAAAGACATTTTGACAGCTTGATTTTGAGTTCCAAGGAATTCCACAGTTGGCTAAAATTCTGAGACACATCTAATCCAAAACTATGAGTTTAGCCACTGTTGAGCAGGCAGAGAAACACTTCTATTTCCTTATCCAAGTCCCCTGCTTGAACTGCCCCCTGATGACAGGCCACAATCCTCTCCCACAGTGTATGCCAGCCACTACTAACCTGACTGACAAAAACACTCTTCAAGCCATGAAGAGGTAACATAATGTTTGAAGAAGATTTAAATCCAGTCTTCTGGAAAGCTCCATTTTGCATTTCTTTCTTTCCCTGCCTGGCATTTTGTTCTACAGAACCTTTCTACCCTTTCACCCCAAATTAAAAAGCACAGTTTTATGGAGCATCTGGCCGGTGAAAGACCTCCCAGAGGAACAGTTTGTGAGCCAAGGCAATAAAGCCCCACTTGCCATGGTAATTTAATCCCTGAAAGACAATATCCCTAAAAAACAACCCAGTTTGGCTTGTCTCTGGGTCCAGTTGGAGTAGAAACTTTAACGGGCTTTCTGTGTTAACATACACCTCTTAGCACATGAAATACCCATGCAAACAAGTACATGTCACTCAGGGATGTGGTGTAGGCATGCAGAAAGTTAGGTTTCAATCAATAGAGATCCAGGGCACTTAAAAATGGCTATTCTCCTATTTGAATTAAAAAAAAAAAAAAAAGAGTTGGAAGGCCCCGCTAAAGAAAAACAATCCTCTCCCAAAGTTGAACTGGGATATGCTGAGAATAAGGTGTTGGAAAGAGCAGGAGCCCCAGGTTTCAGAAAGCGCTAAGGCTGACTCACTATGTGATCTTGGGTAAGACTTTTCACAATGAGACCTCACTTCCTTATTCATAAAGAGAAGGATTTCAGCGTTATCTCCAAGCCCTTTGTTTCCAACTTCTATGTTTTTACACTGTGATTCAGAAACTCGCAATAATAACCTCTTGTAAGAGTAGACCAAAGTTGTAAAAGCATGTTTACATCCTTAATTTCATTTGATTGCAGCTCCAAATTTATGATGCCTTCAGGGCTAGGATGTTTTATCATTTGAGAGACAAGAAAGACATTGAGAATCAAGGGATTTGCCAAAGGTCACAAGCTAGAAGACGGAAGAACAGTGACCAGATACCCAGTTGGTCAAGACATTTCTAAGGCACAAATAATCAACAGCAGTTGCTATTACGACCCTTGATGTTTGCTTCTTGAATTAATTCATGAGTCTTTTTTCTTTTTTTCTCATTCACTTACTCTCTCACTCCTGAGCCCTTTCCTCAAGATTTCACAGTGGAGAAGGAGAAACTTCCTCATGAAGAGAGAATCACAGGGCAGAGTTAAGCCCAGGAAGGAGGTGTGCACAGGATGCTGAGGGAACACAGATGGCAGGGCAGGGAGCATTGGCAGGCTCATCTGGAGGAAGAGACATGTGCTTCGAAACTTGCAAAGGAGGGGGTGAGGTGAGCACGGAGCTTGTGTTTTAGTTAAAGAGCACAGCATTGACAAAGACCCAGGTTCAATAAGCAGCTTGGAATCTGTGGAGCACCTATGGAGGTTGAGGGAGAGTAGAGCAAGGGGTGGTGGGAGGTAGGGTTGGAGATGCTGGTAGAGGCCAGATCCTGGTGTTCTCTACTTGACAGCCATGACTTTGTCCTGAGGTAATTGTGGGAGCAGAGCTGGGGAGCACCAAAGAGCCCTGAGCCAAAGGGGCTGGGGGAGGAGAGGCATGGTTAGGTTTTGTACAGGGTGCCCCCAAAGTATTAGTGGAGTTTTAACCTTTAATTACTTGAGAAGTATAAATGCTACAAACTTTTAAGAAACATCATTGGAAAAGTTTATTTAAATTTCTTTTGTACTCATTTTGTGAAGTTTGAAAGATAAAATTAAAATTTTTATTTTTTATTTTTCCCCCAGCTTCATTGAGGTAAAATTGACAAATAAAAATTGTATAGATATTTACTGTGTACAATGTGATGTTTTGATATACATATACAGTCATCTCTTAGTATCTGTGGGGAATTGGTTCCAGGCCCCCCACCCCACTCCCAGATACCAAAAGCCACAGGCAGATGCTCAAGTTCCTCATATAGAAAGGCTAGTATTTGCATATAACCTACACACATCCTCCTGTATTCTTTAAATCATCTCTAGATTATTTATAATACTTAATACATTGTAAATACTATGTAAATAGCTGTTATACTGTATTGTTTTTTATTTGTATTATTTTTTATAGGTTTTTTTTTTGTCAGCTGACTGGTGTTTTTTTCCCCCAATGTTTTTGATCTGTGTTTGATTGAATCCACGGATGCAGAACCCTCAGATGTGAAGGACTGACTGTACATTATGAAATGATTAGTATCGTCAGGCTAATTAACATATATTATCACTTCATGTAGTTACCAATTTTATGTTTTGTTTTGTTTTGTTGGGTGTGTGTGTGTGTGTGTGGTGAGAACATTTAAGATCTACTTTCCTAGCAAATGTCAAGTATACAGTATACAATGTAGTATTATTAACTGTAGTTACCATGCTTTACAATAGATCTCCAGTCCTTTTTCAACCTGCATAACTGAAACTTTATACCCTTTGACCATCATCACCCCATCCCCCCACCCTCCAGCTCCTGGCAACTACCGTTTTACTATCTGCTTCTGCGAGTTTGACCTTTTTAGATTCTACACATGAGTGAGATCATGCAAAACTTTCTGTGTCTGGGGGACTTCACTAGCCTGATGTCTTCCAGCTCCATCCTTATTGTCCCATATGGCAGGATTTCCTTCTTTTAAAGGACTAAACAATATTCCACTGAGTGTGTGTGACACATTTTTTTAATCCATTCATCTGTTGATGGACATTTAGGTTGATTCTATATCTTGGCTGTTGTGAATAACGCTGCAATGTGCTTCTTTTAAAGGACTAAACAATATTCCACTGAGTGTGTGTGACACATTTTTTTAATCCATTTATCTGTTGATGGACACTTAGGTTGATTCTATATCTTGGCTGTTGTGAATAACGCTGCAATGTGCACCAGAGTGCAAATATCTCTTTGAGACACTGATTTAATTTCCTTTGGATATACACCCAGAAATGGCATTGCTGGATCATATAGTTTTTATTTATTTATTTTTTATTGTGGTTTTATACACACACACACACACACACATACACACACACACGTCATATAGTTTTTATTTATTTATTTTTTATTGTGGTTTTATACACACACACACACACACACACACACACACACACACACACACACACACACATACACACACACACGCACACACACACCACCTCTATTTCCAAAACTTTTTTGTCATCCTAGACATAAACTCTGTACCTGCTAAGCAATATCTTGTCATTATTCCTTCCCTCCAGTTTCGGGTAACCTCTAATCTACTTCTGTCTCTGAAATTTTTTTCTTTTTAATTTATTTTTTCTTAATTGACCCCTGCTAATAGTATATATTTACGGAGTACAACGTGATATTTGGGTACATTTATACAGTGTGTAATGATCATGAGAGAAAGTGAGCCAAGATGCTGGCTACCATTCAAGCTTTGTTAAAGGAAGAAAATCTGCTGGGCTGTGCTCAAAGTGGCAGGCAGCCTGGGGCTGCCCCGAAAAGGGGACAGCACCAGGTGTGGGGGTGGTAGAGCTTATATAGTGTGCCAAGGGCTGGCTGATACCATCGAGGAGGGTCATTATGCTAATGTGGATCGGGGTGGAGAACTCCGTCCTTGCAGAAGCAAAAGGGGTTTCTGTTTAAGTCAGGAGGCTTCTCGTAAAGGGAAGCAGAGAAGGGCTTGGTGCTGGAGTGAAAGACGAGGCCAGTGGCTATTTTATGCTCATTGTGTGCACAATGGTGCCAGTCACATCCAAAATCCATCAGATCATATCAGGGTATTTAGCATATTCATCACCTCAAACATTTGTCACCTCTGTGTTGAGAACATTCAAAATCCTCTCAACTAGCTACTTGAAGTTATACAGCAATTTGTTGTAGACTGTAGTCTCCCTATATTGGTATAGGACACTAGATCTTAGTCTTCCCATCTTTCTACAATTTCGTATCCATTGACTATCCTCTTCCCATCCTTCCTGCCTCTTCCCCTGACCTGTGTCTAGGGATTACTATTCTACTCTCTACTTCTATGAGATCAACTTCTTTAGTTTCCACATATAAGTGAAAACATATGGTATTTCTCTTTCTGTGCCTGACTAACTTCACTTAACATGATGGTTTCCAGTTCCGCCCATGTTGCTGCAAATGATAGGATTTTATTTTTTATAGCTGAATAGTATTCTACTGTGTATGCATATCAAAAAGTTTTTAAAATCCATTCATCTGTTGATGGGCATTTATGTTGATTCCATCTCTTAGCTATTGTGAATAGTGTTACAATGAACATGGGAGTGCAGGTGTCTTTCCAATATATTGATTTTTACTTTGGATATATACCCAGTAGTCGGATAGCTGGGTACTAAAGTAGATCTACTTTAGTTCTCTGAGGAACCTCCATACTGTTTTCCACAGTGGCTGTACCAATTTGCAGTCCTACCAACAACGTAGGAGAGGTCTCTTTTCTCTGCATCCTCATCAGCATTTGTGATTTTCCGTCTTGTTGATAATAGCCATTCTAACCGGGGTGAGATGATGTCTCATTGTGGTTTTAGCTTGCATTTCCCTGATGATTAGTTACATTGAGCATTTTTTCATGTGGCTGTTGGCCATTTGTGTGTCTTGTTCTGAGAAATGTCTGTTCAGATCCTTTCCCCCTTTTTTAATGGGGTTAGTGTTTGTTTTTGTTTTGCTGTTGAGTTGTTTGAATTCTTCTATATATTTTTGATATTAGCTCTTGTCTGATGTGTAGTTTTCAAACACTTTCTCCCATTCTGTAGGTAGTTGTTTTACTTTGTTATTTGTGTCCCTTGCTGTGCAGAAGTTTTTTAGTTTGATGTAGTCCCATTTGTCTATTTTTGCTTTCATTGCCTATGCCTTTGCAGTCTTGTTCAAAAGAGCACTGCCCACTCCCATTTCATGTAGTGTTTCTGTGATGTTTTCTTCTAGTAGTTTCATAGTATGAGGTCTTAAATTTAGGTTTTTAATCCGTTTTGAGTTGATTTTTGTGTATGGTGAGAGATAGAGGTCTAGTTTCACTCTTCTGTGTGTGAATATCCAGTTTTCCCAACACCATTTGTTGAATAGACCGTTCTTTTTCCATTGTGTATTTTTGGTAACTTTGTCAAAGATCATTTAATTGTAAATGCATGGATTTATTTCTGGGCTCCCTGTTCTGTTGCATTAGTCTATATGCATGTTTTTATGGGTACCATACTGTTTTGATTACTATAGCTTTGTAGACTATTTTGAAATCAGGTAATGTGATGCCTCTAGCTTTGTTCTCCTTGATCAAAATTGCTTTGGATATTCAAGGTCTCTTATGGTTCTATATGAATTTTAGAATTTTTTTCTATTTCTATGAAAAATGCCATTGTAATTTTGATAGGGATTGCATTAAATGTGTAGAATGCTTTTTGGTTTTATGGAGATTTTAACACTATTAATTCTTCAAATCCACGAGTATGACATACCTTTCCATTTATTTGTGTGCTCTTCAATTTCTTTCATCAATGTTTTATAGTTTTCAATGAACAGATCACCTCCTTAGTTACATTTATTCTCAAGTATTTTTATATGCTATTGTGGGTGACATTTTCTTAATTCCCTTTTTGATAGTTTCTTGTGAGTGAATAGAAATGCAACTAATTTTTGTATGCTGATCTTGTATGCTGTAACATTACCAAATTTGGGTTTTTTTATGTAGTTTACTCTATATTTAAGTGTAGAGAAACAACAAGCCACCAGAATTACAAAATGTGGTTCCAGTATTGCTCCTGTCCTTCCTCCTAAGAATTAGAAACACAATGAATCTGACTTGGTCTGGTTTGCATTTTTTCTTTCTTTTTTTTTTTTTTTTGTCTTTTTTTGTCTTTTTCCGTGTCCGGCAATGGATCGCAAC
>NW_007729310.1:43616-45586 GCF_000696425.1 Galeopterus variegatus
GGGAGCGCCGCCACGCTTCCCAAGCGGCGCACTTATCCAGTGCGCCACCGGGCTGGCCCATGGTTTGCATTTTTTCTGCTTTTATTAATAATAACAGTACAGGGCCGACCCCTGTACTGGGAGCACAGTGGCGCTCCTGCCGCAGGTTTGGATCCTATATAGGGATGGCCAGTGTACTCACTGGCTGAGCACAGTGTGGGCAACACCAAGCCAAGGGTTGCGATCCCCTTACCGGTCACACACAAAAAAATAATAATAAAAATAAAATAATAATAACAGTACAAAATATATTATTTATTGATTTCCTACAAAGTCCTCAACCTCTTTATTTCATCTACAGTTCATAACAACATTACCCACTGGTTCTCATGCCCCCATGTTGCAGGAAAAGAAATGGAGGCTCAGAGAGGGTAAGACTTGTCCCAAGTCACCCAAAATCATTCAAACGCAGGTTGGGCTGACTCCAGGCCTGGCTGCCTGGTGTTATGGCATCTTCTGGTCTCTTTTTGTTCATGCCCGTTGACAATGTGATGGTCACATTTTTGGTTACAATATTTAACAGTAATGCTGGACAAATCTCTTTTTGAAAGAAAAATCCAGATCTTAGTTCTCACAGTTCTGAATTTGTTTGTTAATTCTAACATATTTTTGGTGGCATCTTCAGAGTTTTATATGCATGATTATGTTATCTTCAAACAGAGATAATTTTACTTCTTCCTTTCTAATTTAGGTGACTTTTATTTCTTTTTCTTGCCTAATAACTCTGGCTAAGATTTGCAGTACTATATTAAATAGAAGTGGTGTAAGTAGGCCTCCTCGTCTTGTTCTTGAACTGAGAGGAAAACCTCTCAGCTTTTCACCACCAAATATGATATCACTTGTGGGTTTATCATAATGGTCTTTATTATGTTGAGATACACTCCTTTTATGCCAGTTTGCTGTGTAGTTTTGTCAAAAAAGGTGTCAAATTTTATCAAATGCTTTTTCTGCCTTTATTGAGATGATTATGTGAATTTTATCTCTTCTTTCTGTTAATGTTGTGTCTTAGCCCATTTCTGTTACTTATGACAAAAATATCTGGAACTGGGTAATTTGTAAGAAAACACAATTTATCACTTATGGTTTGGAGGATGGGAAGTCCAAATTCCAGGGAATGCATCTGGTGAAGGACTTGGTGGTGACAGTGATGCAGGGGTCTCACATGGCAGAATGGTGGAGCAGAGAGAGAGAGACTGTCATGTGCTTTCTTTTTAAAGCCCTCACAATGATGCCCATGACCGCCATTATTAATACATTTACTAGGGCATGGTTCTCACAATCTAATCATCTCTTCAAGGCCCCACCTTTCAATTACCATGGTAGGATTTTCCACCCTCAACAGTTACAGTGGGGATTAAGCTTCAATGAGTTTTGGAGGGGGGATTCAATCTACAGATGTGGTGTACTACATTTATTGGTTTGTGTATGTTGAACCATCATTGGATTCCAGGGATATATCCAACCTGATCATGGTGTATGATCATTTTACTGTACTGTCAAATTTGGGTTTCTAGCATTTTGTCGAGGATTTTGGCACCCATGTTTAGGAATATTGGCTTGTTGTTTTCTTTTCTTGTAGTGTTTTTGTCTGACTTTAGTATCAGGGCATTCCTGGCCTCATAAAATGAGTTTGGTAGTGTTCCTTCCTTTTCAATTTTTCAGAGAAGGTTGAGAAGGACTGTCATTAATTCTTTCTTAAATGTTTGGTAGACTTCACCAGTGAAGCCTTCTATTTTTGGCCTTTTCTTTGTTGAGAGGCTTTTGGTTACTGATTCAATTTTCTTACTCATTTTTGGTATGTTTAAATTTTCTATATCTTTATGATTCAGTTTTGGTATGTTACATGTTCCTAGGAATTATTCTGTTTCTTCTAGGTTATCCAATATATTGATGTATAATTGTTCTTAGCATTGTTTTATGGTGTATTTCTG
>NW_007729310.1:46182-47901 GCF_000696425.1 Galeopterus variegatus
CTAGGTTATCCAATATATTGATGTATAATTGTTCTTAGCATTGTTTTATGGTGTATTTCTGGGGTATCAGTTATAATAACCATGCTTTCATTTCTGACTTTATTTCAGTCCTCTACATTTTTCTTAATCTAGCTGAAAGTTTGTCAATTATGTCTATTTTTTAAAAACTGATTCTTAGTTTTATTGATCTTTGTTGTTGCTTTTCTAGTCTGTTATTTACTTATATTTGCTGGGATTTTTATGTTCTTTCTTCTGTCATTATTTCTTTAAATAAACTTTTTGCCCCTTTCCACTTCTCTGCTTCTTCTAAAACTCCCATAATGCAATTATTAGCTCACTTGATGATGTCGCATTTATCCTGTAGACTTTCTTCACTCTTTTTTTTTTAAACTCTCTGTTTCTCTCTTTGGGGAATTTAAAATGACCTTCAAGTGCACTGATACTTCTAGAGCCCACTGAAATTCCATATGAATTTGAGAATTGGCCTTTCCATTCTTTAAAATAAAGCCATTAAGATTTTTGATTGCATTGAATCTGTAGATCTCTTTGAGCAGTATTGACATCTTAACAATGTTAACTTTTCCAATCCATTAACATAAGATGTCTTTCATATATTTAGGTCTTCTTTAATTTCTTTCAGCAATGTTTTATTATTTTCACTTTACAAGTGATACACCTCCTTGGTTAAATTTATTCTTGGGCATTTTATTCTTTTTGATAATATTATAAATAGAATTGCTTTTTAAAATTTTCTTTCTGGAACCCAGGCAACCCTCACAACACACAAACAGAAAGCAAGAGAGCCTCCTGCTATAGGGGACCCAGGCAGGAGACCTGGGAAGTCCTCCGCCTGCCTGAACAGAAGGCAAGAGAGCTTCCGATGACTGGGAACTCAGAAGGAATCCCTTGTCAACCTCCCACCACCTGAACAGAAGACAAGAGTGTACTGCAAATACTGCTTCCACTTAGGAGGGCCACTACAGCCACTGCTACAGCTACTGCTGCTGCAAGGATGGTTCACCTTCACAGCAGCAGCCAGGACCACCCTGCAGGCAGCCCACCATACACCCAACTGCGTTGATACAAGGAGAGTCATCAGCAGAACCTGCAAATAGAGGAAGAGATCTTTCTCCTCAAAGCCTGCTTCAGAATAATAGAAGAAACGACTGTTCTATCAGATGACCAGACATCAATGTAGAGATACTAGAAATACAAATAAATAAGAAAATATGACACAACTGAAGGAATACAGTAATTCTCAAGTACGAAACCCCTTAAAGCAGGAAACCATTGAACAGAGTAAAAAAGAATACTAAACAATGACCTTAAGAAAACTCAAAGAGACAAGAGAAGACTCAATTAGAGCACACAAAGAAATGAGAAAAAATGTCCAGGATATGAAGGAGGAAATTTGCAAAGAGATTAATACCTTTAAAAAAGAATGTGGCAGAACTACTAGAACCAAAGGAGCCATTCAGTGAAATAAAAAACACAACTGAGAGTTTAAGCAGCAGCTTATGCAAGCAGAAGAAAGAATTTCAGATCTTGATGATGGTCTTTTCAAAATAACCCAGGAAGACAAAAAAAAAAGAAAAAAAAAAAGAAAGAAAGGAAAAAAAGAATATAAAAAAATGAAGAAAATCTGAGAGATAGCAGACAACCTTAACCACACAAACATCTGAATCAAAGGTGTTCCAGAAGGAGATGAGGAAGGAAAAG
>NW_007729310.1:52077-98193 GCF_000696425.1 Galeopterus variegatus
TACTCTACCAAAAAGCTCTTAGAGTAATGTTTCAGGATACAAAATCAACATGCAAAAAGCAGTAGTGTTTTTATACTCAAATAACAGGAAAACTAGCAGGAAAATAAATCAAGAAAGCAAGCCAATTAACAATACACAAACACACACACACACACACACCCTAGGAATCAGTTTAATCAAGGAGGTGAAAGTTCTCTACTACAAGAACTGCAAAACACTAGTAAAAGAAATCAAAGAGGACACAAAAAAGTGGAAAGACATTCCATGCTCTTCAATTGGAAGAATTAACATTATGAAAATGTCCATACTGACCAAAGCAATCTACAAATTCAATGCAATCCCCATCAAAATACCAATGACGTTCTTCACAGAAATAGAAAAAAAAAAATACTGACATTCATATGGAACAACAGGAGACCCAAATAGCTAAAGCAATACTGAGCAGAAAAAATAAAGCCAGAGGCATAACACTACCTGACTTCAAATTACACTGCAAAGCTATAATAACCAAAACAGCATGGTACTGGCATAAAACAGACACTCAGACCAATTGAACAGAAGAGAGAACTCAGAAATCAACTCACATACTTACAGCCAACTGATCTTTGACAAAGGCAACAAGAACATACATTGGGGAAAAGACTGCCTCTTCAATAAATGGTGCTGGGAAAATTGTACATCCATATGCAGAAGAATGAAACTAGACCTGTACCTCTTGCCACATACCAAAATCAATTCAAAATGGATTACAGATGTAAGTATAAGATCTGAAACCATAAAACTACTAAAATAAAACTTAAGGGAAACATTTCAGGAAATATGACTGGGCAAAGATTTTATGTATAAGATCCTAAAAGTACAAGCAATGGAAGAAAAAATAAACAAATGGCATTATATCAAACTAAAAAGCTTCTGCACAGCAAAGGAAACAATCCATAGAGTGGAAAGTCAACCGATTTGCAAACTATACATCTGACAAGATATTAATATCCAGAATATACAAGGAACTCAAGCAACTTCACAGTAAAAAAAGTAAATAACCCAATTTAAAAATGGGCAAGGAAGCTGAATAGACATTTCTCAAAGGAATACATACAAATGGCCAACAGGTACATAAAAAAATGCTCAAAACAGGGCTGGCCCGGTGGCGCACTGGATAAGTGCGCCGCCTGGGAAGTGCGGCAGAGCTCCCGCCCAAGGGTTCGGATCCCACATACAGACCGGTTCCCGCTCACTGGCTGGTCAAAAATTTTAGTAATTCTACAATATAAGAAGTAAAACTTAAAGCTTCTGCCTATCTCCTTATTATTCTCTGAACAGAACAGACATTTCCCAAAGGAAGATACATAAATGACCAACAGACACAAAAAAAAATGCTCAACATCACTAAACATGAGGGAAATGCAAACCAAAACCACATTGAGACGTCATCTCACCCCAGTTACACTGACCATTAATAAAAAGACTGGGAATAACGACGATGAGGATGTGGAGAAAGGGGAACTCTACACTCTTGGTGGAACTGTAAAACAGTACAGCCATTATGGATAACAATATGGAGGTTTCTCAAAGAACTGCAGATTTAACTAACATATGATCCAGCAATCCTACTTCCGGGTATGTACCCAAAGGAATGGAAATCATCATTTTGAAGGGATACCTGTACTCCCATGTTCATTGCAGCTCTATTTACAATAGCCAAGGTATGGTATGGAACCAATATAAATGTCAATTGCCAAATGACTGCATAAGGAAAATGTGATATATATACACAATGGAATACTACTCTGCCATTCGCAGCAACATGGATGAGCTTGGAGAAAACTATGTTAAGTGAAATAAGCCAGACACAGAAAGAGAAATACCACATGTCCTCACTCATAAGTGGGTGCTAAGAAAGCAAGCAAGCAAGCGAGAAAGACCATAATAAAAAAAAGCCAAGTATGATGCAAATATACAAAAATCTACTACTACTCTATATATCAGTAATGATCAATTGCTACTTGAAAGAAAACAATACCCCTTATAATAAACCAAAGAAAGAAAAAAGAAAATCCTAAAGTACAAATCTAACACAACACTTTCAAATTTGTGTAAAGAAAACTACAAAACACTATTGAAAAAATAAAATATATATGTACCAGCCAAACTCAAAATATATGTATATGTCAATGAAGGTGTATTCCTTGTTCATAGTCAAAAGACACAATATTATTAAGATGTCAATTCTTTCTATGTTGATTTACATATTCAGTGCAATCTCAATAAAAATTTAAAGAAGCTATTTTGCAGATATCAGAAAACCATTTTTAAACCTGCAGTAGTCAAGGCAATACTGAAGAACAAAGTTGAACAATACAAACTTCCTGATTTTAAGATTTATTGTAAAACTGCAGTAATCAAAGGAGCATCATAATGGAGAAAGAATTGACACATAGTTAAATGGAACATTAACAGAGAGTCCACACAGACACATGCAAATACAGTCAACTGATCTTGGTCAAATGAGAAAACACAGTCAATGCAGAAAAGTCTTTTCAACAAATGGTGATGATATAAATGGATGATCATATGGAAATAAATGAACAAAGACACAAACTTTGCCCCTTACACATAAATTCATTCAAAATATTTAATAGACTTAAATATAAACTGCAAAACTATACAGATCATGGTGGAAAATGTAGGAGAAAAATCTATGTGAATTTAGTTTGGTGATTAGTTTTTTTTTTATTCAACACCAAGAGCACAATCCATGGAAAATTATTGGTAATGTAGACTTTACTGAATTAAAAATATTCACTGGGTAGAACGCATTGTTCAAAGAGTGAAAACACAAGCCTCAGATTATGAGACAATATTTGGCAAAACACATATCTGAAAAATAACTTGCAAGAAAGTATAAAAAGAGCAGCAAAACTAAACAATAAGAAAGCACTCTCCAATTAAAAAACTGGGCAAATACACTAACAGAAACCTCATAAAGAGACTGTAGAAATTGAAATAAGCACACTAAAAGGTGCGTACCATTAAAGATTCTTGGGAAAAGAAAATGCATTGTACAATAGAATAAAGCAATTAAATATGGCAAAAAATTCCTGTCTGAATTGTTTATTGCTAGTATATTGAAACACACATGATTTCTGAGAGTTGATCTTGTACCTTGAAACTTGTCTGAATTTGCCTATTACCTCTAGTAGCTTTTTTTTTCTTTTTTAGCTTCCTTGGGATTTTCTATAATAGGATCATATATCTGCAAATAAAGATAGCTTTTTATTACCTCTAGTAGCTTTTTTTTTCTTTTTTCTTTTTTTTTTTTTTAGCTTCCTTGGGATTTTCTATAATAGGATCATATATCTGCAAATAAAGATAGCTTTATTTCTTCCTTTCCAATATGCATACATTTTATTTCTCTTTCTTGCCTAATTTCTCTGGATAGGACATTCAGTACAATGTTGAACAGCAGTGGCAAAAGCAGGCATCCTTGTCTTGTTCCTGTTTTTTGTCCATGATGTCACCCCTTCGCGTTCAGTTTTAAGAGTCTTGTTAAACTTCTTAAACCAGATGGTTTCCCTGATGGAGGACAACAGCTTCTTCTGAAATCAAGCTTTTGTAGTCATGTGAGTTCCTACTGCTGCACCTTACAATGAGAACCTTGAAGACTTTTCAGAGAACAACCATGCCTGTTCCTGAGGGTCAGTGAGAAAAAGAGGGCAGAAGCCAGGCTGTGCTTTATTGACAATCATCATAAACCCTAAACATCAAGACACAGTTCTTCCACTTTAATCTTCTCAACAGTTCCCCATCCACAAACGTGGATCTGAGTATCAAATAGGCAGTGACTATCTAAGTTCTCATAATTGGGGGAACTGAGCCTGAACTTTGTCCCCAAGGCCTTTGCTTGGCCCTAAAGCCACTTACTTGGACACTCCCCCACGTGTTTCCAGGGGAGCCCTTGGACGTTCCTTTCTTCCTTTCACTTTTTTCCTCTGTCTCCCACTTGTCAAGGTAGTCCATGAGCTACCTGCTAAGTTACTGACACGAATTAAGTCTTGGTTGCCTCTGATGTTCTCTAGTTTTATGTTGGCTACTTCCAGGTACTACCCCATTTCCTGTGAAACAAAACTCTGTCCACCACAACTGCCACCAAAGTTTGACCACAGGAAAAGCCAGAGACCTGGGAGGCTGAGCAGCCCCTTTCTTTCGTGGCTGTGCAGCTTCAAGCCCTGTAGGGGGCACTGTTTGCCCCAATTGCAGAATCTTAAACTACACCAAGTCCTTATATGCACTTGGAAACATTCCAGTGCCAAGTGGGGACCTGGATGCCAACACACAGCCACCCTGCAGTCAGCCATCTCATGTTGTCTGCCTCATGTAGATATTTCTTCCTTAAAATAAAGTAAAATAAAATGTGGGTTAGTGTAAAATGCAAACTATACAAAAAAATGTTGAAAATGTAGGATTATTTTTTCCATGTGCTTCCCAACCAGTAGATCTAATTCTCCTGAGCATGCTTAGGAGAACTTGCCATATTGCTCTAAGTGAATCATGAATTTGAGACATAAATGGCACGCAGTCCTCACAGGCTCTGCCTTCAGAAGGTCCTGACCGAAGTCCCAGAAGTGCTGTTTACTTTCTGGTTAGCTGGGTGGCCTTCTACTTGTTTCCCCACTTGTAAAGTGGGATAATGAGATCCCATATTCCACAGGGTGGCTTTTAGCATTGAATGAGAATTGGCATGTTTACCTCCATGTTTGGCACAAGGTATCCTTCAGTAATGGGGGGTCACAAACAAGGAGAGATGGTTCTAGACTGGGTGAGCACAATGGTAAAAAAACACAATTCTGAAAATAAAAAAGAAATCTCCATTGTAGCCCTGACAGGCATCCCAGGCCCTCCTGTCCTTCTGATCCCTGCAGAGGCCAAGGCAGCTGACCAGCCTTGTTGTTCAGGCCAACAGCTTCTTCCATCTGCCCCTGTGGCTGCCACCTCTCACCTTTCCTTCTAGGGCTTCTGTTTCCAGCAGTATCCAATTCTGATATTCTGAGTTCTTTACCTTGAGCCCAAGCCTGAGTGACTCCATGTGCAGGCTGTTTCCTCCCCTGGTCAGAACCACAGGGCTAAACCTATAATCTTGTGACCCCAGATGTAATAAGGCTGAGGTTTGGGGGAGAGCCTCCCCCACGGTGTAGGTTACTTTCCTCCTTTGCTAGTTTTCACAACCTCTATCATTGCATAAGGCAGAGTGCCCTAATCTGAAATTCCAAGAGGGTCTGGAAATAGAATTTAGGGGGCCTGTGGACTTGGATAGGAAAAAATTACATCTTTATTTTCATGGTCTTGTGATTGAAATTTAGTGTTTCCTTCTGTTATGAACGTAGTCAATGCACTCTAACGGAATTAGTAGTAACTATGACTTTGTCATCAACAAAACTCAACTCACAAATATTTTTATATCACATGCCAGTGATGGATTGTTTATGTATCATGACTTTGAAATTAGGGTCATTATTAGATCCATGGCTCAGTATTGTATTTAATACAGAGCTACTCAGAGTATGGTCGTGGTCTGGTGCCAGTCCACGATCTATTGCAGGTTCATGACAAGTAAGTGCAGGCATTGAGACTAAGCACTTAAAAACGTTTATAACAATGTGACAGAATAATTTAATGTCTTTTGAATCCAATAATAAAAATTAGGGTTTGTATTTTTAGTCTTTTTTATTTAATATTTTTATTTTATAAAGGTTGTCAGCCCAAGATGAATTAGAAAAAATAATTTGGTCTTTCCCACAGATAGTTTGAAAATCACTGATTATTAATGAGTTAACAAGGAAACAAGCATATTTTAAAAATATTTTGATAACTGTATTCTGACATAATTCATATCCTTTGTATTCCTATCCTATCTTATTTAAAACATCATTCTGAAATACAGTCAGTTAGCTTCACCAGACTGCCAAATGTGTCATGGCATGAAAAATGCCTTAGTAGGGGCTCTGGGACCCCAAACAGATCTCTGTCTACATCTCACAGTGGGGCAGCCTTATCTCTCATCTCACTCATGGGAAATGAATGAACGCCCTCCTCCCACATCTCCTGGCAATGATGAGGTTTCAGTATATCCAGGGACTTTAGCTTTCTTCCCATCCTTTCCTTAGCACATTGATCAATTAATAATTGATTTCCTTGTTGGAGAGGTTGGATAGCATGACAGGTAAAAGATCAGGCTCTGGAATCAGAGGACTGGGATTCAAATCTCACTCCAGTATTTATTATCTGTGAAACCAGTTATTTAAACTCTATAAGCTTCAATTTCCTCATCTCTAAATAGATATAATATCATGCCTACCTAATGCCTAAAATTCCTACTGAAAGTAGAGAAGAGAGAAGGGAAAACCAGGAAGGGCGAGGTATGATTACAGAAAAATATTTCTTTAAGAAAATGGTGTGATTTGGCTATAAACTGGGGGGAAATTAAGATGAATGAGTAATTACAGAAGAGTTGGGTTGAAACAGAAGAATTGAATGTTTGGTCCGGAAGATCACAGGAGGTACATGGGCTATAATTTCCAACATGCCCTGGTTCAGGGACAGGAAATCTATGTCCTGATATGGGCACATAACTTTAGCAGTGGGAATCTAGGGAATGAATGCGACCGGAAGTCTTGTGGAGCCCACTCTGCTACCCAGCTCTCCTCCTGTGGCACTCTTCCTTGGCTCTCATACTGGCATTGTATGCCATTGGGAGCCTGGAGGCAGAAGGGGCTCCCTCCCCAACAGCTGTGTCTTTCTCTGCCTTCTGGGCTCTGTTGGGGGGCTTAAAAGATATCTCCCACATATTCACTCTTACTAGTGTCCAGGGAATGGATTTGAGGGACAGAAAGTAGCCATCTCTTTTAGCACTATCACCTCCTTTTACAGCACAAACACACATGCACATGCAAAGGTATTTCAAAAAGTTCATGGAGAAATAGAATTGAAAGATAATACAAATCTTTCCATGAACTTTTCAAAGTACCCTTGTACACGCACACAGGGATGCAGCACTTGTGTAGGCTTGCTGTGTATAAAAGGTGTTAATGCTTGTATTCCCAAAACCTAGTTAATGACTTGTATATGAAGACTACACAGCTCTGTAGACTCAGCAAATAAAGAAACTTCCAAATCTGGAAGTCCCAATTTGCAGATAGGGTTCCAAAAAGATGCTTCAGGTTTGATGGTTGGAAACTCTCAATGAAATTTTTCTTAGTGGTAATATTCTCAATGGTGGTTGTGTCCCCATAAAAGCCTATATCATTCAGTGTGGCTGAAATGTCATTTATTTACAATAAAAATACAAAGTAATAATTTTTCAGTATTCATAAACAGAGCACCAAATGCTGATATTGAAGATGATCACGGCTTTTTTTTTTTTTTTTTGGTCTTATAGGTTGATGGTCGATAACAAAACTTATTAGAGGAGGAAGAGAAAATTGATAAAGAATTTTATAGTCTTTGGACACCAGTAGGTATCATTAAACACTTCCATTTTTCTTGAAGTGTAGCCCAAGCATTACTCATCTCACCTTGATTAAGGGTATTTTTGGCTCACATTTAGACCACGGGGAGTGGGAAAGGGAGCAAGAGAGGAAACGGGAAGAAGAATAAGAGAACAAGGAGGAAAAGGGCATGTTTAAAGGTGGACTTACAGAGGGGAAATGTATTATTTAATGTAAAATCACCCACCATGAATGGGAGAAGGCAATGAAAAAGGGAGTATATAGAAATAAGTATTAGGCCAGGTGGGTATTTGTAGCAGCTCACTTCTTGATCACTATCTGGAGCTGGAGGAGAGGGCTGAGATAGAGTGTGGAGGGGATTTCAGAGTGGTCAGAGGAAGGGGAGAGGCTAATCAAAATTAAATTTTGCATGTATCAGTCTTTGGAGAGTCAGATATTTCTAAACCAGGGACAGTCTGCATTTGCCTTATCCATAATAACCACTCGTTGGATGACTAGAAAATTGAATGCTTTGTGATATCTCATTCTGTTATCATTTCCACTGTCTGGAGTTTGACATTGACATAACTAGAAAGTGAGATTTCTGAGTCTGTGGCACATTGTCTCATCCTTTCTCTGGGTCACTGTGTTCCATGACTTCATGCATATGTATATGAATGACCTTCCTGCAGGCATCACGGATCTTCTCAATCCACACCAAACTCTATCCGTAGCTGAGTTACTGAGTCCTCACACAATTGAAAAATCTGATTAAATACATGATTTTTGTCTACTACAGCAGTAAGAAAGAAGAGGGAAGAATTTTGTGAATGGAGATATTTCTCTCAGCTAGACATGGCAATTCAGTAGAAGTGGTTTACCAGATGAGTCATCCTTGACTCATCCTCTGTGAATGGAAAATTAAGCTGTGCAATGAGTTTCCAGCCTTTGTTCTCGGTCTGGAACATGTCTCAAATGCTAGGTTGTTGCCTAGGGAATCAAGATGATAATGGTTGGGTTCTTCAACAAGAAAAGTGCTTCTCAGTGTGAGATTGTCCAAAATACATGTCCTCAACACCAAGAACAAAGTCAGGTGTGTATAAAAGGCTCTCAGTAAATATTTGTTGAATGAACTAATACATGAATGAACAGGTTGGTGAGGAAGAGAGAAGAATTAAGGATTACTCTTAATTTTCTGGCTTGGGGGCCAGTGTTGGCTTGTGGTAGTATTAACTGAGAGGATGTATAAGGGAAGGAGGTCTTGCAGGTTGGTTATAGATCAGTGTATATGGTGAGTTCAGTTTTGAACATGTTGAGTTGAGGGGTCTGTGGGACACCGTATATTGTGGAAAGCATGTATTATGAGAATAAAAAAGACCTTGTTTATATAAAGGTAAACTTGCCAGGATTAATTTTTCTTCCTTTCCTTCCACTAATTCAATCTTCTTTCTTTCCAGCTTTTTTACTTTCACAAACATTTCTGAGTCCCCTGTCATTTGCAGAGCTTTGTGCTAGGCAATGAATATCCATGAGAGGGAACAGTTTTAACTCATTTATTTAATAAAGTTTTATTGAGTTCCTACGATGTGTCAGGCATGTCTCAGTTGCTATATTAGTCTGTACATTAGTGTACCAAACATTTATAGTCCCTTCTCAGAAAGAATTCAAAATCATCTAAATTGCAAGATACAAACTCATGAAAAAAGTAAATAACTGTTCAAGACCAAAGATCATTCTTTGTCCTCAGCACAGGACATGTATATATTAAATCATTATTCCAAAATCAAACAATTAATTATTCAAAATCAAACAAAGATTCTCTACAGAAAATCTTTAGCAGGAATCAATTGAATAATTCAATTCCAATCCTTCTTGCCTTATTAGCCTTTTAAGAATATGTTTTTTAAGTGGCCTTGCAGAGAGTTCCTTTGTCCATAGTATAGATAGTGGGAAAACAAGCCCCATGAGATTTCCAAAGGTCTAGATACCAACAGGGGACTGAGGGTTTTGAAAGGGTCCTGTAGTAATGTAAATGGAAATGACTATTGGAGTTCATTACTTTAATTGCTATATTTTTGCAAACCTGAGTAATAGATGATCTCATTCAATCCATCAAGCACTGCTTTACAAATCCAAGCAAGTGAAATTCTAAAATAACTACATTAATTCAGTTATTCTGTTTTTAATACTAATTCTGAATACCATAATTTAGCAAACATTTTTAAAAGTCTTAAACATAAATACAAATTAAAACTATAATGTACATACAACAGAATATAGAATGACTAAAATTAAAACTCTGAAAACACTAAAGGTTGGCAAGGATGTAGGGCAATTGAAATTGTAATATATTCCTGTTGAGAGCAAAAATTGGTGCAAACACTTCAAAAATTGTATTACAGTTTCTTATAAAGTTAAACATAACTACCCTATGATTCCTGGCTGTATGGCCAACAGAAACGAGTGCCTAGTTTCACCAAAAGGCATCTACAAAAGTGTCAATAGCAGCATTGTGTGTAATATCTCAAACTGGAAACAACCCAAATATTTATCAATAGTAGAATAGATAAATCTGGATATATTCATACTACTATATAGAACTACTCAGGAGGAAAATTAACATATTATTGCTCCATCTAACACGGATAAATGTTTAGCAAAAGAAAACGGGAACAAAAGAGAACATACTGCATAATTCCACATACATGAAGTTCACATAAGGCCAAACTAATTGATGAGGACAGAGTAGTGGTTTCCTTTGCAGGATATTGGCTGGGAGGAATTGAGAGCACCTTTTGGGGTGTTGCAAATGCTCTAGATGTTGATCTGGGTGATGGGTTATACAGGTGTATATGCAGAAAAATTCATTGAGTTGAACACTGTTATGGTCAACGTCCAACGGGTAAAAGAAATTTGCCCACGAGAACCGGGTGATAGGAAAAGGAAAAGAGTTTATTTCTGGCAGCCAGGGCTACGCAAGCCAATCGAGGAGCACAGCCCCGAGTTGAAACCTCTCGCAGCTTTTATTTTTAGCTAGGCGGGAATTTTTCGCACCTGACACAATCTAGCCAATGCAAGCCAGCCAGCAGTACATAAGCTAATTTTGCGGCTAGCCCTGTAGCCCCTCCCCACCCTGGATTCCCCATAGGGACTTTTCAGGCTAAAATGGCAGAGCCGCCTAAAATGGCGTTGGCCATGCTACTTTGTTTATTCCCCCATTTATTTTAGCAAGCGACTTGTACAGAAGCAGAATGCATATGTTAAGGTCAGTAGGGGTTGGGGCGTCCCTTAACAACACTTAAAATTTGTGAACTTTGCTGCATGTAAGTTATCCCTTATTTTTAAAAAATTTAAATAAAAATTTTAAATGAGTAAAACAGAAGTAATTGGGTTTATTGTGTCCTCCACTAAACACAGGCACATGAGGTAGCTGACAGAGAAGATCCCATTCCCCTGCCACAGCACTGACCACTCTTCCACTCAGTTCACCAAACACCTACAGAACACTCACACTGGTAAAGGTCGCGGGCACTGCATAGGACCGACTCTGCACCTCGCTCCTTCTCTGTTTTGTGGTTGATGCTCACATCAATCCTGGTCTGGTGTTCTCTGCCCCTACTCTTCCTCCACCACCCTCCACCCTGACATTTACAGATGAGGACATTTTAGATGTGGGACATTCCACAGTCCAGAAGCAAGACCACAGAGATGTAGGTTTCTAGGCTACTGCTTAGAATTGCCCTGTTTAGAAGCATCCCCCTAAACTAAACAAGAGGATTAAGGAATCATCTCCAGTGTGTCACAGTGAAATGCTCATGTTTCCAAAAAAGGTGTATCCTTTTTCTCTAGTTAACACATGTTAGCATAGAAGAATAGATCCTTATGGGAATCTCTACTTTAAAATCTCCTTAAGAATCTCTACTTTAATCATGATAAGAATAACCTATTACACATGGGATGTAAGCAGGTAAATTTTAAAAGGATCAAACATATAAAACAAGTGATGAAATAATGTAAGTGGGAGTAACCACAACTCTTCTGAGCCTATAGTAGAGGATCAATAAAAGTTAATTAAAGTAAATGATCCATCTTTGGAGTCCAGGCAGCAATCAGAGTCAAGGGATGCAGAGAGGGGCATGGTGGGGTGGACAGGGAAAAGGGAGTGGCTGGAGGCAATGATACAACAGTGATCATCTAGGGATTTGCTCCCTTGTTTGAATGAAGTGGACATTTTCCAAGAACTGCAGGTGTGAGCACTTCACGTAGAGGTGTGAAATGTGTTCTCCTTCCACGTGAGGAGTGTGTTAGAGCTGGGCGCCCACTCTGAAGATGCCAGGACTGCCTTCCCCCACTTTGGTCGAGATGATAGCGTCATTTGGTGGCCATATGATCCCAGGATTGAGCTGAAAGCTATGCTGAGGAACTTAGCAGCAGAGTTTTGCCCACTATTTTGTGTGAGGGGCAGCCAAGCAGCTGCTAAAGAGTATTCTCCACTTTGGTCTCAGTAGGTCCGTCATGTTGGTTGGTATGAGGCAGGCACTTCCAGTGGTTCCACCAAAGGCTGATCGGAGGAGCAAGGGTGCCCCCTTCCCATGCTTGCTCACACGACGTAGAAGTTGCAGGTGGGCCGGCCCGGTGGCGCACTGGATAGTGCGCCGCTTGGGAAGTGTGGCGGCGCTCCCGTCTGAGGGTTCGGATCCCACATACGGACCGGTTCCCGCTCGCTGGCGGGGCGGGGCGCGGGAGCAACACCGAGGGTTGCAATCCCGTTGCCAGTCCCCAGTCCGGTACGGGGGCAACACTGAGGGTTGCGATCCGTTGCCGGACATGGAAAAAAGACAAAAGACAAAAAAAAAAAAAAAAGAAGTTGCAGGTATATTACTTGGGCCCTTTTGCCTGTTGTCTGCCCAGCATCACAGCCTTTCATGGAGAAGAAAAGCAGGATCAGGAGAGAACAGGATGAGAAGATCCCAACCTCTAGTTCTAGCCGTTGTATCATCGGGCCGTGAAGCATTCCCTGAACATTCTGTGAACCTCAGCATCCTCAGATGTAACAAGGGATAGTGCTGAGCCACCCACCTCTCAGGCTTTGTAGGAGTATAAAGTGAGAAAGCTGATATGAAAACACCTGTAAGAAGTTAAGCATTTTTTTTCAATTAAAAAAAATGTACAAATAATTAGAACAGAATTTTTGCAAAAGGAAATATGAGGGTCCAAAAAGCAAATGAAAAGATACTCGACATGATGAGTCATCAAAAAAATACAAACTAATACCACAAATATCACCTCACATTCACTGGAGTATCTAAATTAAGGTCTGGCAACAGCAAGTGTTGGTGAGGAGGGAGAGCAACCAGAACCCTCGTACATTGCTGGTGGGAATGGTACAGGTGGGACAGCCACTTTGGAGAGCTGTTTTGCAGTTACTTAAATAATTCAGTATACACTTATTACCAGATAATTCAACTCCTGGGTATATATCCAGGAGAAATAAAGGCCTATGTCCACAAAAACATTTGTACAAGAATGCTTATAGCAACTTTATTCATAATAGCCCCATTGTGGAACCAACACAAATGTCCATCAACAGAACTGATAACAAAACTGTGGTACAGTCAAACAATGGAATATCGCACAGCAATAAAAAAAGGATGGACTTCTGATACCACATGGATGTATCTCAAAACGATTTGCTGAGACAAAGAAGGAGATATCACAGAGTATATACTGTGGGATTCCACTTATGTGAAATTTATGAATAGACAAAACTCACAGATGGTATTAAAAATCAGAGTAGAGCTGGCTCTGGTGTGGGTGGGGTGGACTAGAAAGGTACAGAGAAAACTTGCAGGGTAATGGAAGTGTTTTACATCTTGATTTGGCTGTTGGATTACATGGGTGTATACGTTTATTAAAACTCATCCAACTCCATAATTAAAATCTGTGCATTTTAAACATGTAAATTATATGCTTTGATTTCTTAAAAGTTGTGGAGTTTTTGTATTATAGAATCAAAAGACATTTTAAGTATTTTAAAAATATAAAAAATATAGAGATTATATTACAGAAATAAGGAACAAGAATTCTTCCACCACTAATCATTTTGATTTATGTCCTTCCAGTGTTTTTTTCTTACATGTACATTCTTTTCTTTGCTGAATCAGACTTTTAAAGGTAATAGTGCAATACTTTCATTTGCAGAGGAAGATACTGAAACCCAGGTGGACAAACAAATCGAGGTATGCTCTGTCCGAACCAGGTGGGACTTAAGCCCAGTTCTTCAATCTCCAACCCTGCAGTATAATAAAGAATATATCTGGTGTATAATAAATTATATATTGACACACAATAATTTGTAATAAAGAACATATTTCTGGTTTCTCGTACAGTGCTTTGAAAGCCCTTGGAATTTCCCAAGTGACAGGAGTATCTATTATGCTAATGAGGTGACTCACTTTGGGTCCCTGGATAGCATCAGGATAGGGGCTGGTCACTTGAAACATCAAACACAAGATTAGAGAGTTGGGACTCTCAGTCACCTGACCTCCCAGAGAGGGGAAGAGAACTGGGGATTGACTTCAGTCCCATGGCCAATGATGTAGTCAATTATGCCTATGTAATAAAACCCCAATGAAAACTCTGGATACTGAGGCTTGGTGGAGCTTCCTGGTGGGTGGACACACTGATGTGAGGGAAAGGGGTGCACCCTGACTCCATGGAGAAAGAGCATGCAAGCTTTGCATCCAAGACCCTTCCAGACCTTGTCCTATGTGCATCCTGTATAATAAAAGTGCAATCATAATTATAATGCTTTTGGTGAGTTCTGTGAGTTATTCTAGTGAATTATTGAACCTGAGAGGGTTGTTGAAACCCCAAACTTATAGCCAGTTGGTCAGGGTTGTCCTGGGTCGCCTGAAGTGCAGCTGACATCTGAAGTAAGGACAGACTTGTGGAGGACGTTGCTCTTAACCTGTGAAGTCTGTGCTTACTCCGGAAACTTAATGTCTGAACTGAATTTTAGAACACCCAGCTGGAGTCAGCCCAGTTGGGGTGGAAAAAGGACAGACTTGTGGAGGACGTTGCTCTTAACCTGTGAAGTCTGTGCTTACTCCGGGAACTTAATGTCTGAACTGAATTTTAGAACACCCAGCTGGAGTCAGCCCAGTTGGGGTGGAAACAGAACTAACCCCTTTTCTTTTCCTATTTCTGGCTTGTCAGTTGATGTGGTGCCCATCCCAATGCCACCTTTTCTCATCTCACTCTAAGTCTCCTCTTCTGAGAGTTCAGGCCAAAGCTCTGCACTTTTGTCATCCACAATCAGCAATGTTGATCAAGTCAACAGTTTACTAAGCTTTTACTCTGCACCAGGCCTTTGCATGTCTCTCTCTTGCATGCGGCATTGTGTGGTAGACGTTACTATCATCCCGAGTGTGCAAACAAGGAAGCTGTGGCTCAGAGGGAAAAGTCATGCTCACGATCACAGAAGTTAATAAGTGGCAAGACCTACTAGTTCCACACCTGTGACCTTCTACTGTACAACATCACCTCCCAAACCAAAGTTCTCTCCCTCTTCTGCCATTCCCTGCGACTCCTGTCCCCTCAGCTCCACACAGGAACCATATCCTCCCACAGCACCCCCGTCATTTCAATAAATATTTGTTAATTTTTATATGATTACAAATGTATTTATCTAAGAACTAGAGTCCCTACAGAGCGGGAGCAAAGCAAAGACCAATAAGACACAAGCTTTGCTCTGCTCTTTGGACTCCGTAGAATTTGTTTCTTTTTCAACTGACCTTGTTAGCTAAAGTCAAATCTTGTTAGCTTTGAAAATTCCACACTGGTCCCCAAGGGCCTAGGAGATGACCCCAGGCAGCTGGGAGGGAGCATGATTCTAATTCCAAGAGAGGAAAACAGCTCCTCATTGCTGATTGCTAGTGGTTGTGAGCTCCACAATTGTTATTTTAATCAATTTCCCTGTGTTCAGAGTGCAGGACAGCAGCCCTTCTAAGCACTGAGGGAAATTAAACACATAAATCATTTAATCACCCTCCACCTCCTCAAAACACAGAGGGCACTAGGAGAACTGCATCATTAATTAGTCTAAGGAGGAAGAGCTGGTCTGCCTCCATCTGATTCAAAGGCACACTTCCTACAACTTACCTAGTATTTTCTACCTCTATTATCAGCTTCTCACGGCACATGACTAAACTCAGCAGATTTCCTGTTAAAGAGATTTAAATAGCACACTCCTCACCCGATTTAATTACATTCTTCCCTTTCCTTACACAAATCTCTGTCATTTTAAAATAGTCTACAGCAAAAGTAAGCACCTAAATGTTGGAAACCATGTCTTGGGGCAAAAGAAAGAAAAATCTGATTTCTAGAAGGGACCGTTATAATCCTCATTACCCTTCCTTTGACTCAAGAAGAACCTATTTGATTCTCTCTGAAGGCGAGTTGAGAATACATTAAATCTTTTTTTTTTTTTTTTTTTTTTTTTTTTGAAAGCAAACACTTCAGTCTGTAAGGGAATTTAAATCAGGCTTTTATTGAGGTTTTCTTTTCTTTCTTTCTTTTTTTTTTAGGGAGTTTGACCAGTGTGTACTTTTTTTTTTAAAGTTTTTTTATTTTTAATTAATATTACTATTTTTTTTTTACATTCTAAGATGTTGTTGTGGAGCAGTTGGGTGGGAGAAGGGAAGGAGAAAGGAAATAGGGTGGGAGGAGGAGGAAGGAAGGAGGGTGTGGTTGAGGCCCGTGGCACCCCCCTCATTCCTGTAGGGGAAATAAGGGGGCTTCCAGCAGTGACTTGGTCATTGCTGAGCTGGGTCCAGATGTCAAGGGGTTGTGGCTGAAGCCCTTGGCCCCCCACCACCCCAGGGTCCTGGGAGCTTCTTGTGGTGTCCTGGTGGTCACCGCTGGCCTGGTTGTGGGTGTTGGGGGTTGTAGCCAAGACCCTTGGGGGCCTGGGTACTTCCTGCAATGGCCTGGTGGTCACTGCTGGGCTGTTGCAGATGTCAGGGGACATGGCTGAGGCCCCCAGTCCTCCTCCATTCTGGCTTGGGAGCCCGGGGGGCTTCCAGTCCTTCTAGGTTTGTAGATGTTCTTTGGTGGTGTTAGACATTTACTAGTTAATATCAAACTTTGTCTCTGAACTGTGGGTATTTTGTTTTTCCTTTCAGGTCTGTGTTGGATTATTCACTGTTCCCATCACTTAAACTCCACACTGGAACTAATTTGTTGTCCTTTACTTACTTCTAAAATGGAGGGTCAGGGGGGACCAGCACTTGAGTCCTGGAGTTGAGCTAAATTGCTGCTTTGCTGCTGATTTCCTGGGGAAGGCTTTTTGTGCAGCTCATGTTTTAATTGTTGACTTCTGGGTCTTGTGAGGTCTGGTACACCTGGATTATGTAGAAACTCCGATCTGGGCCTGAGTTTTTTCATCAGATTGCACCCCCAGCAGTTCTATATTCCTGACCGGTCTCCACCAAGTGATCCTGCGCTGATTGGGGAACAGATCATCTGTCCGTGTTGTGCCCCGATGTTCCCCTGGTAGGCCCATCCTTTTCATCAGATTGCACCCCCAGCAGTTCTATATTCCTGACCGGTCTCCACCAAGTGATCCTGTGCTGATTGGGGAACAGATCATCTGTCCGTGTTGTGCCCCGATGTTCCCCTGGTAGGCCCATCACCCTCACCACCCACACTCCAAACACTTCCCATGGAACAGTGCGCTGGTCCCTTGCGATGACTCACTGGCCTCTGCCTGGCTCCTTTTTTCAGTTGTTGTGGCTCCTCAGTCCGATGTCAGTCCATGGGAACACTGTTAGTGATCTTGCTGGCCTGGGGGCCACCATGGCCCTCTTCTCCCCTGCCTCCTCTGAGCAACTTCATCCAAAGAGCACAGCTGTGGCTTTTGCCATCTCTTGCTCCATGTGCTCACCAGCTCCAGCCTTGAAGTGGCCAGGGCTTGAAATGGTAGGAGTGATCCTTTCTTTCTCTCATCATGGCTTCTCCTATCTTCATGTGCTTTGTAGGTCTCTCCTCCTCTTCCCCTGAGCTCTAGAGACCCCAGCTTGGCTGTTGTTGCTTTTTAATGGTTGTTAATTGATTTGTGGGAGAGAGTGACGCTGGGGACAGTCTATTCCACCATCTTGACTGGAAGCCTATTTAGATTTCCAAACCAGGGAGACCACCTCTCAGTATAAGTAAGTCTGCCCAACAAGCAGAAAAAGTGAGGAGGTTTTACAGCGTAAGTTCAGGAAAGTCCAAGCTGTAAACAAATTCCAAGCACTGTATAAAAATGGAATGGATAACTGACTATGACATATTGAAATATGGTTTCTTGGACCTTTCACAATATTTATGGCTTCTCTAATCTAGACTACTCAGCTTGTAATTCCCATTTGTTTAAAATATAACAGGTTAACAACCATCTTGTTTTCCCAGGATTTCTCTAAACAGTACATCTACATTTATCTAAGTAGTGGGTATCTTGGTGATAACAAATTTCCTGTAAAGAGTTTGTCAATGAATTCTAATGGAAGGTCAACTTCTTGGGCCTGATGAGAACAAATTAATTAATTTTTTTAAATGGAGTCACTGTGTTTCTTTTTTCTTTTATTCTCTTTTCCTGTCCTCTTTTTTCATCAATTCATCCCTTTCGATCAATGTCATGTCAAGGCATCACCATCAATTGATTCTGGGGAATGACATTATTAATCAAGTCCTTCAATGTCCAGGTGCATGGCTGCTGCCTGGGGTCCATCTAGTCCCTTGGAGGAAGCTTCAGGAGGAGAGAAGTATAAGGAATGTTGATTGTTAAGAGCTCTCTTCTTAGGAGTCAAGCATTTAGTGATACATAACAGTGTAACTTCGTAGGCTATAAAACAGAAAACTGACTAATAACATTAATAAATCATATTGTAACATAGTCTCAAATAAGGTCCCTATTTCATCAGATAATGAGAAAAATATTCTTAGGGGGCATAACAGTTTTAATGGAATCCCCAATTTGTTGAGTAGTAGGGCTATTAAATTTATGTTACCAAGACGCTTGTTCATAAATATGCTTAACATCTAGTTCTACTTGGCTAGAGGAATCAATCCAGGTACAACAGGTAGTGTTTTTAATGGGACATGTTCTTCCTTGTTCAGCTGAGAAATAGTCTAGGACTCTTCTATTATTTATCACCATAGAGCCTAGCTGTCTAGAGAAATTTGTGATTCAGTTAGAGCAGGTGCAGTGGTTTGAAATAACCCTTCCAAAGTAGTAGTCAGATTTTTAAGGGTAGTTTCACGATAAGCAAAGCCTCCCTGTTAAGTTAGTAGGTACTCTAGCATCTGTGACTGGGTCAAAGCAGAGAGTGACAACTTGCAACTTACCACAGAAGCTACTGACTTTGGAATGTTAAGTATATCATCATCCTGTCAAGCAAAAGAGGACCACATAAATAAGGAAAAATTAAGAGGGGTAAGAATCTCATTATGATAAGAAGTCTTGTTCCAATGATCTTCAGGGAAAAAAAACTCCACAGCATGAAGCCAACAATTTCTCATCCTGGTTTGCAGTTTGAATGTCTCTGGTTATGGCAGCAGGCATTTTTGGTGAACTCTTGGCATGGCCCACACCTCAGGCATGAAACTTGCCCCCTCCCCTTGAAATTTACACTGAGTTGTCCAGCTTCAGCTTATACATCTTCAGGAACAGAGCGGTTCTTGTTCTTAAGAGAGTTATAGCCAGATAATAGAGAAAACTAGAAGAATTCAGAATCCAGTCCAGTCTACATTAGATAATAAAACTCAAAAACAGTAAATAGGTCTACAATCTAATAACAGGTGTACTATAGTTTTCTCTTGAGACAAAAATTTTTCTCTTTACAGGCATCTCTATTTTTTTCCAAAAATAATCATGGTAAAACCAATTTGCCTGGTTATTTACATAAAACCAGCAGGAATAATATAAGCAATGTTTCCAATCATATACTGTTAAGTAGAATAAATTCTTATTGAACTTATGTAAATAACCATATGCCATAAAAATAAGAATACTCACAAATAGTTTCCAAATTCTGGAGGGATCAGATAGGGAGGAAAAACAAATGTTTCAATTTGTATTTACAAAAGTATGCTTTACCAAATTCCTGCAAGCTATAAATAGCTTGAGTTTTTTTCTTAAATCTGGAAAACAATGCATTTAAAAAAACAGCAATGTTTCAAAACAAAGAAGCCATAAAACTTGTAATTCTTTACCAATTCAAATTCATGTACTTAATTGTTGCTCTATCTGGTCTTGGTTAGCAGTTTTGCAAACTCATCAGTTTTTTTTTCATTAGAATTTTAGAAATTCAGTCCAACAGTATGAACTCAAAATTATTAGAAACCTGTACTTGTCAGAGTTCTTTTCTTTCCATGAATTTCCTTGATGGTACAACATTTTAAAACTACAATTGCTTACAAGGAGCTTTGCAAAAAGGCATAAAAGTGAAGCAATTAACTGTGGACAACAAGATTTAAAACGGCCAAAAGATCTGATGAGAGTTGAGCAAATTAGAATTTGGTTATTTTTGTGGTATACAGCAATTTAAAATAACCAAAATTATGAATGACAGCATTTATAACATGACACATCAGATTTCTAAAAACCTTATACGGTTTGGAACACATGTTACTAACATCTGTATAACTCAGAGAAGGTCAAGCATCCCTTCCTGTTTCAATAATGTTTTCTGTATAATTTAATCCACCAGATAAACCCAGTGAGTTTTAATCTCTCTCTCTTATAGATCCTTTGGGAAGGTCCAGGGCCCTTGGAACATCTCAAAGTTAATTTGAGTCAAAGAAACTTAATTTTTTGAGAATTTGATTTTGAGAAGTTTGCCAAATAACAAAGTTTAAAATACTTCATTAAATAGATCATACATTATTATAAAATCAAACCAGAGTGACAAAAGATTTTGAGGGCCCAAAGCACGAGAAATTATCTTGTTAAAACACAGAGTTGGTTTCCCACTCCAGTTACCTAAAACATAAAAATCTCTCACAGTTTTCTTTTATGGGAAGTTCAGTGCTTCAAGAAAACCCTGCTGTTCCAACACAGAGGAGCAACCTCTTCCTTTGCATCAGTGTAATTTTGACATCAATGCTCAATTTTTTAAAAACCGATGAGTAATTCCCTTCTAAGTTTAGCCAATTTTTCTAATTTTCTCATAAATTTACCCTTTACAAACCTTCCTTATGACTTACTCAGACATTTCTATGACATGCTTAGACTTTCTGTTTCTCCTATATTTTCTCTTTTTTAAATAACCAGTCATTTTACTTCAGGACAAAAATTTACTACACAATATTCTTTTGTACAAAATTACTCCTTTTAACCTTCCTTCCAAAAATATGTCTTTATACCCATGTTTTTTTCTTATATATCTCTTTCTTAACTACAGGTTCCTTTCTATCTTGTTTTTCTTTTCTTTTTAAATTTACTTTTTGAAATAATCTTTAATAACTTTTGAATTTAGATAACAGTACTCCTTTTTAACAACACAGTTTATTTTTCCTCTACATCTTATATACAGGATTGTTTTTCTATTTTTAGTAGTTTTAATTACATAAATTAATTAGGATTTTTAACTTTCAGTAACCTTAAATGGTAAAACCTAAGAAGTAATCCATTTTATTTTTTAATTTTTTTGTGTTTTTTGCATTTAGCCTAATGTTTATTGGTAAAAAGGAACTTTGTTTAGATTACCCTGTTTATATCAACTCCTGTTTCTTTTTTTATTGACACCTGTGTCTCTTATCTTTTTTAAATTTTAATTTATTTAATTTTCTTATTACACAATGGAAACATTTTTTGTGGCTCTTTACCATTTTCTCCCTAACCACCCCCCCACTTCCCCTCCTCTGGTGGCCTCAGTTCTGTTCTCTCCTTTTGAAAGTTCAATGTATCATCGTGATTGTTGTATCCTTCCTTTTTTGTCGTTTTTTTGTTTGTTTGTTTTTTCAGCTCCCACTTAAGAGTAAGGACATGTAGTATTTCTCTTTCTGTACCTGACTTACCCCACTTAATACAATTTTTCTAAGCTCATCCATGTTGCTGCAAATGGCAGAATTTCATTCCTGTGGAGACTTCTCTTCATGCCAGTTGCCCCACAGAGCTGAGTTCAAAGAGTTCAGCCTCCTGCTCCCTGGGGAGCTGGCCCATGAGGATTTCTTCCTGGGAAGAGGCTGGTGCCGAGGAGTCCTGGGGAGCAGCAGTCTCTCGCTCGCCCTGCTGCTGGGACTGCTGGTGCTCAGTATTCAAAGAGTTCAGCCTCCTGCTTCCTGGGGAGCTGGCCCATGAGGATTTCTTCCTGGGAAGAGGCTGGTGCGGAGGAGTCCTGGGGAGCAGCAGTCTCTCGCTCGCCCTGCTGCTGGGACTGCTGGTGCTCAGTGTGCTCGAGGTTCAAGTGGTCAGTTGGGATTGGCGAGAGGGGCTCCACTTGCCAACAGAAATTGTCAACTGGAACAGGGAGTTGCTGTCTAGCCAGGGGCTGCTGTCTGCCTGGTCAGAGGAGGCCACCTCCTGCTCGTCCTCACTGTCCTCAACTTCCACCATTTGCTCGCTGTGGCTGGATTTGGCAGGCTTGGCCCAGGTGGCGAGTGCTTCTGGAACAGCCAGGTGAAATTGGTGAGTGCTCCCTCAATGGGAAGGAGGAGCCAGCAGAGAAGAGTGCTGGTGGCCTCCTGGGCAGGGCCTGGAAGGGCTTCAATAGACCTGCGTCTGCTGTTGGAAGCTCCTGGAGTGACCAGAGCACGGCAGGGAGATGACATCTCAGGCACGATCACTGAAAGCTTCTGTGCAGCTTCACTCACTTCCCTGTTACCCACAGGGTCCCTGGGCATGTGTGGGGTCATCCATCTGCAAGAGCCCTGGCCCTGAGACCTGTAATTTGGGTCTGGGATAAACAGTCATGGCTTCTGCTGGCCAGCGGGGTAGCAGGCACCAGCCACAAGGTGTCTGTGGTGTCCTCGTCAAGGCCACTGTTGTGGTCACAGAGCAGCCAGGGGGCTCCTCTGTGCCCCAAGAGTCCTGACTCTCCAGCTGTCCCTCCTCCAACCCCCTGCGACTGGGCTTCTCTTCTTAGTGGGCTTTGGGAATGCTCCTGATCTGCATTGACATCAATGACTGAAAACAAAGGACTTGGGGCCAATTCCTAGAACTTTTCTTTCTTCTGGGGATCATCAGAAACTGGCTTTATTTTGGTTTGTTCTAGCTCCAGCTCTTCATCTGAATCCAATAAAAGGATAACTTCATCTTCTTTGTTCACACTGGATGAAGAATTCTGAGCTCTAAAACTCAAATGGTCAGGATTTGGTTGGGTTAGGTCAATGGATGGAGATTTTTCTGGGGAAATCGAGAACCCCTCGTTTTTGCATTCTCACATGGAACGACATTCTTTGCCTTTCTGGCAGCCTGGTTCTTTAGATAATGCGAGAACACTGCTGTCCCTCCCCTGCTTTGATGGTATAACTAGAGACAGTAAGTTTGGGGAGCCCACGTTGGAAACTCTGCTGTGCAAGTGGGGTGTTAACTGGGGAAAATCCATTGAGTGATGGGAGTGAAGATGTGACTGGCCAGGGACCCTGCCATGGGGCGGCTGTGACAGGAAGCAGCATGGCTGTGGCGGGAGTGCCTGCCAGGGAGCTGCAGTATGGAAAATCTCCACCCCTTCCCCTACTAGTGCCACTTCATTCCTCGTGATCACTCATTATTTGGGAGTGTTCAGAGAATTGTCCTTGAGTTGATGGAAAGAGCTGTTCATAATCATGGACATCCACCCAGGGCAAACAGGAGCCTCCTTTTCCCCATGCCCGGCAGCCCCTGGAAGGGCTGGTGGAGCTGGAACCACCATGTGTCTCCTTTGGCACCTCTTGCTTAGGGCTCTCTGTCTCCCTCTGCCCTCTGAGCACTGGCCCCAGAGCAGCAGAATTTCCCAGGTGGCTGGAGCCTCCTCTCTTCCTGGCCCCAGTGACTCCATTTGCTCTGCAGTTTCCAGCTGTTTTCCACACTGGACACTTGCTAGCACATGCCCAGACACCAGACTGTCCTCCCTGAGCGGGTCAGTGTCCTCATCAGTGTCTGATGCTCTGTCCCCCTGGAGCAGCTTCTGCTGAGTAGCTGCAGATTCATAAATTTCTTCTATTTCTGCTTCACTCACCTTTTCTCTGTTTTCTTTGTGGCCCTCATTTCAACACAGTCTCTGCTTCCTCCTCTTCATCTACCCACATTGACCTCAAAAGTGCTTGGAAATTCTCGTTCTGCTTTCACAATTCTTGTCCTTCTCTTGTCATTTGTCCTCTAAATCCAGCACGAAGGGCTCTTGATTACACAGGTGAACAGGTTTGCTCACACCAAACCTGAGAACCAGGGAGCTCAGGTAAGGGGCCGGGTGGGGAGAAAGGCAGGTGTCTGCAGTGTAGAGGTAGCATGGGAACATGCAGGTGGCCTCGCACTCCCATCACTCAGCTGGTCGCACTGGGTCAGGTCCCCATCCTCCGCAGCAGAGAAGCTTTCCTTGTTTACATACTGACTGAGGGGTGGATGTCAGGCATACTGCACAAACTTGTGGGCATACAGCACCTCCCCACTATCCATCTGGAACTACATGTAGCTCAGGTGTGAATTATTGACCATGGCGCTGAAGTCTGCAACCAGCAACCCAAGGGAGACTGAGGTGTGGCCACTCCTCTCGAGGTGCTTCTCCTCAGATGGCAGGACAAACCCGGTCAGTGGAAGGCTGCTGGGCACCAAATGCAACCCCACACCCCCTCCAGAGCTAGCCAGGCCCTCACTGCTGGGCCATGGGCTGGCGCTCAGCTCCTCCCCTGCTAGGTCCACCAGGTCCTGCAGGGCCTGGCGCTCCCTCTGGCTGGCTGATGGCGACGGGTCCCTGGGGCCACAACTGTCAGTGGAGGTGCTGCAGAGAGCAGGTGGCCCTCGCTCGCCTGGCTCTGGCTGTTCGAGCAGCACCAATGGTGGAGCAGGCTCCTGCATGAGACCCTGGACAGGCCCCTGGGGCACAATGGGAGTCATGGCCCAGTCTCCCATCAGGGTGCTGTTCTCCCACAATAAGGGCCAACTTCCTTCGGTGGGTTGCAGGCACCCACCTGCCTTTTCCAACTCTTCCTACAAAATCCTGCTGGCAGGAAGTGGTGGCTGCTGGACAACTCCACTTACTCTGAAAGGGGCAGGGTCACACAATCCTCTATCTGTCTACCTGTGGTCTTGGAGTCCCAGACTAACAGCTGTGGGGGATGGGGGGATCGGGGGCTTCTTCCTCCAGCATTTCTTCTCTGCTCTGAGTCTCCTCCTCTCAGAAAAAGCCCTTTCCAGTCTGAGTGCCAGCATAGCTGGACTCTGCTCCATCTCAGATCTGGACAGAGCCATGGTCACCAGTAGGTCCTTGGACGGCACCTCCGGTTGGGCCACCTTCTGCCTCTTCTGTGGTCCCTTCGTGTTGGTGGCACTGTTTCGGACCTCCAGTGTGATTGCTGAAGCTGGACACTGTTGGGCTGCCGCCTGCCTCGGGATGAGCTGTCTGCTGCTCCACAGCCTGCAGCAGGAGCTGGGGGCCAACCTCCATTTTTGCTGCACACTGTTTCAAGTGACTGATTCTGCTCTTTAAGATGAGAAACAGTTTGCCACAAATCGAGCACTTAGGGATCTGAGGCGTGGAAGGACTTAGCACCTTTTCAACCTCATCCTAGCACCTGCTCAGGTGCTGCTCCCTTCTGTCAAGTTCATAGCCGAGAGGTTCTTTTGACAGATCTGGCAGAAGAACAACCCCTTCTCTTCCCGGCTATCCTCACATGTGGATGCTCTACCCATACAAACTACTGTTGCAGGGCCAAGGTCACCACAGTGTAGCTCTCTGTGGAAGGGAACTCGGGCCCTTTCCCATTCCCCCTCATCATCTCCTCTTGAGGAACCTTTGGGACATTTTCTTCCAGTGTGGCCTTGAGGGGGCACTCTTCTGAAGCATGTTTCAAACACTCAGGGTCTGCTCTCTTGAACTGCTGCATTCACTGTAGGACCAGCTCCGCCTTGGGGATTTGGAGGGACTTGGCACTGCTGTCCTCACACAGGAAGGAGGGAGCTGGGAGTCACTGTTAGGAGCACTCTCTGTCTGGATGCTCTGTGCTCTTTCCCAGAGCACAGGCTGATACGGAGCAGGAGCAAGACACCTGCCTCTCCATTCACAGTGAGAGCTGGTTCACTTTCTTGACTTGGTTGCTCCTTGCTTTTTAGTCCTAGGGGCCTGGATGCCAGATCGAGGTTTCTTCTCTGCAGGGCCTTGAAGGATTTCATTCTGGATAGCAGTTTGTTTAGTCCTTTTTAATTTGCTTCTTGTACGAGTGATGTTTGAGGCCTTTTGTGTACTCCTTTCTTCTGACACTTTCTTGCTTCCATTTTTTTCTCACCCTTTGGAAAAAGCTGGCACAGAGTTCTTTAAAATCATCATCTGACTCATCTGACCAGTTTTAAGGCTTTCAGGCTGGTCTTCGGAGGAGTAAGGGTCGATCTAGGGGGCATGTACACAGATGAGAAAGTGAACCCGAGTGTAAGCCTGGCTGAGTCTCATTCCCACTTACAGATCCCTGTACTTCTCACTGAGATACTTGGAAAGCTGGCACAATTGAAAAAAAAAAAAAAAGCACTGTTTTTCTCTCCATAATTATTCTGTCATCAAACTGGTCCTGTGGTTAAAAACACGTTTAGAGCTTCCCTCTGTTAAAGTTCAGAGTACATATGAACTTGGTGCTCAGAAGATTCTCCAAGATCTCCGTGGTAATAAAGGACACTTGGTTCATTTAGTTTCACATCTCCAGCACTGCCGTGGCACCTTCTAAACAGAGACCCATATGCCTGCACGTGCACTGCCTGGCACCCCTTGAATAATTACCTATGTTTTCTTTTAGTAGTTTTATAGTTTCGGATCTTATATGCAAGTCTTTAATGCATTTTGAGTTGATTTTAGCATATGGCCAGAGGTACGGGTCTAGTTTCATTCTTCTATATATAGATTCTTTTTCTGTGGCTATCAAGATATCATAAGGTTTTGTTGATTTTGTTGATGTGGTTTATCACATTTATTGACTCGGGTATGTTGAACCATCCTTGCATCCCTGGGATGAATCCCACTTGATCTTGATGTATAATTTTTTTGATGTATTGCTGTATTTAATTTGCTAATAATTGAGGATTTTGGTGTCTATGTTCATCAGAGATGTTAGCCTGCAGTTTTCTTTTTTTGTTGTATTTTTTTGTCTGATTTTGGTATCAAGGCGATGCTGGCCTCAAAGAATAAATTTGAGAGACCTCTGTTTCTACTTTTTTGAATAGTTTGAAGAGAATTAGTATTAATTCCTCTTTAAAGGTTTAGTAGAATTCATCAGTAAAGCCATCTGGTCCTGGGCTTTTCTTTGTTTGGAGACTGCTGATTACGGCTTCAATCTCATTGCTTGTTATTGGTCTGTTCAGAATTTCTATTTTTTTGTATGTGTCCAAGAATTTATGTATTTCCTGCAGGCTTTCAAATTTGTTGTTATGTATTTGTTTATAATAGTCTCTAATGATTCTTTGTATTTCTGTGGTATTGGTTGTAATGTCCCCTTTTTCATTTCTGATTTCTGTTATTTAGATCTTCTCTTTTCTTTTTTTCATTAGCTAGCTAATGGTTTGTCTATTTTATCTATCTTTTCAAAAATCAACTTTTGGTTTCACTGATATTTTGTATCATTTTGGGGGTTTCCATTTCATTTAGTTCTGCTCTGATCTTAATTATTTCTTTCCATCTACTAACTTTGGGATTGGATTGTTCTTGTTTTTCTAGATCTTTGAGGCATAGCATTAGGTTGTTTATCTGAAATCTTTGTGTTCTTCTGATGTGAGTGTTTATTGCAATAAACTTCCCTCTTAGTACTGCTTTTACAGTATCTCACAGGTTTTGGTATTATGTGTCTTTCTTTTCACTAGTTTCAAGAAATTTTTTGATTTCCTGTTTTATTTCTTCTTGAATGCATAGGTCATTCAGGAAGATGTTGTTTAATTTCCATGTATTTGTATAGTTTCCAGAGTTTTGCTTGTTATTGATTTCTAGTTTTAATCTTGTGGTCTAAAAAGACACTTGAAATTAACTCAATTTTAAAAAATTTGTTGATACTTGGTTTGCGACCTAACATGTGGTCTGTCCTGGAGAATGTACCATGTGCTGATGAGAAGAATGTATGTTGTGTAGTTGTTGGATGAAATGTTCTGTAGATATATGACAGGTCCATTTGGTCTAAAGTACAGTTTAAATCCTGTGTTTCTCTGTTGATTTGTTGCCTAGATGACCTATCCAGTGCTGAGAGAGGGGACTTAAGGTCCCCTACTATTATCATATTGGGGTCTATATCTTTCTTTAGGCCTCCCATTATTCGCTTTATATATCTGGGTGCTCTAGTGTTGGGCGCATATATATTTATGAATGTTATGTCTTCTTGCTACATAGATCTCTTTATCATTATACAGTGGCTGCCTTTGTCTCTTTTTTATGGTTTCTGTTTTAAAGTCTATTTTATCTGGTGTAAGGATAGCTACTCCTGCTCATTTTTGGTTTCCACTTGCATGGTATATCTTTTTCCATCCCTTCACTATCAGTCTGTGTGTGTCTTTACAGGTGAGGAGAGTCTCTTGAAAATAGCAGATAGTTGTATCTAGCTTTTTAATCCAATCAGTCAGTGTCTTTTGAGTGGGAGTTTAATCTGTTTAAATTTAGAGTTGTTATTGAACAGTATTGCTTACTCCTGGCATTTTATTGATTTCATTTGGATGTTTTAAATATCTTTTGTTCCTTTCTTCCTCTTTTATTGTTTGTCTTTGATGTTTGTTGGTTTTTTGAGGTGGTAAGATTAAGTTTCTTTCTATTTCTTACTTGTATTTTGTTCTGCCAGTGGGTTTTGTTCTTTCTTGTGCATTTGTGGTAGCCATTATCATTTTTCAGATTTCTAATGCAGGATTTGCTTGAGAATTTCTTGCAGGGCTGGTCATGTGGTGGTGAACTCCAGCAGTTTTTGCTTGTCTGGGAAATACAATATTTTTTCCTCATTTCTGAAGGATGGCCTTGCTGGGTTTAGTATTCTGGACTGGCAGATTTTTTCTTATAATATTTTGAATGTATCATCCCGTTTTCTTCTGACTTGTAGAGTTTCTGTTAAGAAGTCAGCTGTTAATCAGATAGAGGCTCCCTTATAGGTGACTTGATACTTTTCTCTTGCTGTTTTTAGGATTCTCTCTTTGTCTTTCAGCTTTGCCAGTTTGACTATAATGTGTTTCAGAGAGGATCTTTTTGGATTGAATCTCTTTGGGGATCTTTGAGCCTCCTGGATGTGAAGGTCCATGTCTCTCCCTATACCTGGGAAGTTTTGTGTTATTACTCATTGAATAGGTTTTCAATACCTTTTTCTTTCTCCTCCCCTTCTGGAACTCCCATGACTTGAATGTTTGTGTGCTTAAGGTTGTCTGTTAGCTCTCTTAGATTTTCTTGGTTTTTTAAAAATTCTTTTTCCTTTTTTGTCCACTTGGTTATTTTTAAAAGACTGTCAAGATAGAAATTCTTCTGCTTGCTCTAGCCTGTTGCGTAAGCTTTCAGTTGTATTTTTTATTTTCTTGAATGAATCTTTCAGTTTCATGAGTTCTGATACTTATTTTTTAAGGTATTCATCTCTTTATACATTTCCTCCCTCATAACTTTTTTTTTATTCACATTTCATTATGTTATCTAACTGGGTCTTCTTATATCTCATTAAGCTTCCTTAAGATTATTGCTCAGAATTCCTTTAAAGTCATTTCAAGGGTTTTCTGTTCTATAGGGTCTGGTATTTGAGAATTACTGTATTATTTTGGTGGTGTCATGCTTTCTTGGTTTTTCATATTTCTAGTATCTCTGTGTTAATGTCTGGTCATCTGGTAGAGAAGTTGCTTCTTCTACTACTCTAGAGTGGGATTTGAGGAAAGATACTTCCTCTTCTTTTCCCAGTCCTGCTGGTAACTCTCCTGTGTCAAGGCAGTCGAGTGCACAGCAGGCTACTTGCCTGGTGGCTGTGGCTCTTACTGTGGCTGTGAGCTGCCCTTGAGCAGCAGTGGCTGTGGTTGTATCTCTGATGGACCACCCATGCAGAAGTGGTGCTTTTTGCATGCTCCTGCCTTCTGCCAGGTTGTGGGGGGGAGCTGCCTATGGCTCCTGCCTAGGACCCTGTGCTTGCTCCTGCCTTCTGCCAGGTGGTGGGGACTGCCCACAGCTCCTGCCTAGGACACCATGCATGCTCCTGCTGTCTTCCAGGCCAAAGTACTCCATTTTAAATTGTCTCATACCAACATCTTATGAACCTATTTTTCATAGTTTCTAGAAACATGTATTTTCTCATAGAACAAATTTTATCCTTACTAACAAGCTCAAATATAGCTTTTAAAAATACTATATAAAAATAAGATGCTCATGTACATAAACTTTAACCTTATGCTCAATAATTAATGTTTTAGTATTTTAACTTATTTGAAATGAACTGGACATTTAATGAGTATCTATTACTTAATTTCACGTTAAAGTTTTAAGTTGTCAAAAAACTTTTTAAAAATTTATATTTTATTCATTCTAAGAAGACTTTTTAAAACTACGAACAGTTCATTTATGAACATTTATGCCTAATTTACTTAATTTTTTGCAACATGCTTGAATTGTTTATGAAAATTTTATGAAACAGTGAACAAAACAAACCATCATTTCAAGTTATTTTTCTGTTAACCATTCTTATAGCATGTTAGGCAGTCACCACCTGAACAGGAATTTAACCTCAGTTAAATACATGGATGTTTTGTTGATCAGAAGACGCAGCTGTTTTCATTAACCCAACAATATTAAGCTGGGTATTATTTACCTAAAATTTACCTAAGTCATGTGAACAAAAAGGCATATGAGTTAGGTTCTCCCTTCTAATAAAATAAAATAAAACATTTGATCAAAGTGCTTACTCTTTCTTTAAATCAATTGATTAGAGCTCTTTTGTATATTTTGGTAGAGAAATATCACATACACTTAACACATACAGACACATAGACATATGGACTCACAGACAGAAGCTAATCTTATAGCTTTCATTAAGATTCTTCATTTGGGGCCGGCCCGGTGGCGCAATGGAGAGTGCGCCGCTTGGGAGCGTGGCGGCGCTCCCGTCGAGGGTTCGGATCCCATGTGGAGACCGGTTCCCGCTCACTGGCTGAGCGCGGTGTGGGCGCAACACCGAGGGTTGCGATCCCGTTGCCGGTCAGTAAAAAAGACAAAAAGGAAAAAAAAAAAAAGATTCTTCAGTTGTCAATTTTTAAATAGTTTCTCTTCCCCTTAGATTATAAATCCTTTAATTCCCCATTCCATCGCCCTAAACAATAGTTAGCTGGGCACCCCAAAATTTTGCACTTCCAAAGGGATAAATCCCAAATGTAACAAGATAGATAATTTGCCCAAACAAAGAAAGGCCCATTTAAGACAATTTACAGAAAAAACAACTTAAACAAAGGTAACCATTTCTTATATAAACTTCAGTCAATGTCTTCCCCACTGCAAAAGTTTCTAGTGGTATAGGTGTAGAGAGGGAGGTTCCTTTATAAATAATGATTTCCTTTATCAATGTGAATTTCTTTTACAAAGAGTTTCAAAATAGCCAACTAGATGTCCCAGATTATAAAGTAAACTGTTTTGAAAGTTCCTCGGAGGAGTTATCTCTAGGGTTAGAAAAATCCTTCACTAAACTTAGTTCAGTTTTAGGCCAAGGGATAAAAAGCAAAACTTACCAGTTCCATTTGTAGGCATTTGTATTTTATTTTGTTTATTTTTTTAAATACAATTTTATTTATATTTATTTTTGCGGGGTACAGTGTGTTATTTCAATACATGCATATCTTGCACCATGATTCACTTAGGATAGATAGCATAGTTTTATCCCCATTAGTTCAACCCTTATTTATTTTAAAAGGGGCTATAATTTCAGTGGGATGGGGCCATTGGTTCTGCAACCTCAGAACAAAGGAAAGAAAATTCAGACAAATCAGGAGAAGGAGCAGACAAGGAAGGAGTTAAAGGAGCCAGTGAAAAGGACAGGGAACATAAGGAAACAGAGTCAGATTTACTTGCTTCCTTTTCTAGCAACTTGAATCTTTTCTCAGAGGCAACAATAGTGATTTCCCTTTTTGGTAGCTTCCATTCACCACTTAAAATAGTGTTCTCATTGATTTGGGGAAACACAAAACCCCTTCTTTTCCAATTGGGTTCTTAGATACATAAGCTTAGGCACATCAAAGGATGCCCAATGTGGCCGTTGCTGGGGGTGATCATCCTTTGTTAACTGTGCCCAAAGAGAAAGATATATACAAGAATCCAGGCCATATGTACAAAACATAAAGCCTGCAGGAGTGCCAGAGAGAGGGAGCCAGATCAAGAAGAAAGCTTAGAAGATAGGGTACCCATGTCTGTATGGAGGAGTCCCTTCCTTTATTAACCTACATAGAGGAATCCCTTCCCTTATTTATTAATAAAACTTGAATAGATCTTTATGAGAAATTTCTCCCTTAATCCTGCAGACCTCTGCCGATATGGAAGGTTGGAATTGGGGTTGCGAGAGGACCTTACCCCATCACCTCTAGAAGGTTGAGAGCCCACCGAGGTGACAAAAAGCCCTTGAATGCATGCCATGGAGAGATCTGAGATGATGCAGAGGCCATAGGTGGTCACTTTGCACCCCATCCTCATTGTCAAAATTGCCTAAGCAAACACTTCAGTCTGTAAGGGAATTTAAATGAGGCTTTTACTTAGGTTTGCAAACTAGGGAAACTGCCTCTCAGCGCGATAAGTCTGCCCAACAATCAGAGAAAGCAAGGAGGTTTTATAGTGTAAGTTCAGGAAAGTCTAAGCAGTAAACAAATTCCAAACATTGTATAAAGACGGAACAAATAACTACGACATATTAAATAATGATTTCTCAGGCCTTTTACAATATTTATGGCTACTCTCACCTAGACTACTCAACTCATGAGTAATCCTCCTTTGTTTAAAATACAACAGGTTAACAACCATCTCATTTTCCAAGGATTTCTCTAAAGAGTGTCATCTACATTTATCTAAGTAATAGGTATCTTGGTGATAACAAATTCCCTGTAAAGAGTTTGTTTGTCAAGCAATGAATTCTAATGGAAGGTCAGCTAGAAGAGAAAAAGTCAATTAAGTTTAAAAAAAAAAATGGACTCACTGTGATTCTTTTTTCTTTTATTCTCCTTTCCTGGCTTCTTTTCTTCTTCAACAGGTTCAACTGTAGTCAATTTTTTTTTTTTTTTTTAGTTTTGGTAAAATGTATATAACATAAAATTTGCCATTCTAATCATTTTAAGTATAAATTCAGTGGAATTAATCATACTCGTATCTACAATGTTATATAACATCACCACTATTTCCTAAATTGTTTATCACCTCAAACAGAAACTCTGTACTCATTAAGCAATAATTCCCTATCCACCCTCCCCAGCCCCTTGAAACTTCTAATCTAATTTCCATCTTTATGAATTTGCCTATCCTAGATATATTATATAAATGGAATTATACAATATTTTCTTTTGTATCTAGTTTATTTCACTTGGCACAATGTTCTCAAGGTCCATTCATTTTGTAGCAGGAATCAGAACTTTATTCCTTTTCTTGGCTGAATAATATTCTGAAACACATTTTGTTTATTAATTCATCTGTTGATGGACACATCGGTTGTTTATACCTTTGGCTATTGTGAATAATGTTGCCATGGATATTTGCATACAAATATTTATTTGAGTTCCTCTTTTGAATTCTTTTGGGCATATACCTAGGAGTGAAATTAATTCATCATCTTTTTGTAAGAATGTGGGTCTTTTCAGGTCTGCACTTAGCCATGAGATCTTCATATTTCTGTGACTGCCAAGCCCTTCTTCCTCCCTCCATTTCTCTTTTTTTCCCTACTTTTCCTTAGAATGGACCATTTTTTTAATCCACATGCCTCAAGAGATTTTTCCTATGCATTACTAAATTTATGATGATATAGAAAGTAAATATTTTATAGCTTTTAAACACTGCTTTCCTGTAAGTATTGTTTTAAAAATCATTGTATTCACTCAATGACTTGACTTTGCACACTTTCTAGGCTAATAGGTGTAGATTTATCTCATTCAAAACTGCTGCATAGTATTCCATAGCATGGATAGGCATGGTTTATTTGGACTTTCCCCTATTGATAGACAATTAGGTTGTATTTATGATTGCAGCAGTGTTGTAATAAACATTCCTTAGTGTGTGCCTTCTCAGACTCATTAGCTAAGGCTCCTTGGATTGGTACCGAGCAACAGAGTTGCTGAGACACATAACAACCATGTTTTAAATTTTAAAAATTACTGCCACTTGGTCCTCCATAGAGTCTATAAGAGAACTCTTTCACTCTCATCCTCACTGACATTGATGTTACATGTGGCAGAGGCAGCCAGCTGCAGTGGATTGAATGCTCCCCCTCTGAAAGTCATTGAAACTTAATCCCCACTGTAACTGTTGAGGGTGGGAAATCCTCTCATGGTGATTGAAAAGTGGGGCCTTGAAGAGGTGATTAGATTGTAAGGACCAGACCCCAGTAAATGGAATAAGAAGTTGATGGTTTAATGGTGGTCATGGGCATGGTTCTGAGGCCCTTAGAAGGAGAGCACGTAAGGAGCTCTCTGCTTCCACCCTCCTGCCACGTGAGACCCTTGTGTCACTGTCACCACCAACAAGGCCTTCACCAAATGTGTTCCCTGGACTTTGAACATCCTGGCTCCTGAAACTGTAAGCAATAAGTTTCGTTTTCTTACTAATTACCCAGTTCCAGGTATTTTGTTATAAGCAATGGAAGCAGACTGACATATCAACTGTCCACTGCAGAGCCCTGCTCTTGTTCTGTAGTCTAGAGTTGTTGCTAAGAGGCAGCCTCCCAGTCAAGGACTGCATTTCCCAGCCTCTCTTGCCTTTGCCTTTAGGTGAGCCATGTCACTGTGGGCTCAAAGAAAATTGGGCAGAAGTAATGAGCTGGCCTATGTAAACTTCTGGCACAATTCTTCTTCAGAAGAGAGGCAGAGAATCTACTGGGGGCTCCCAGGCCCATAGCTAGCAACAGAGACACAAGAGGAAATCAGCTCGAGCCAATGAGTGTCATTGTGGAACCAAGCACCCCTCCCTGTTGCTGTTGATTTGTCTTTTGTTGAAGATAAAATTAAGTCTATTTTGTTGAGTTAGTGAGATTTTGAAATCTGTCTGTTAACAGCAGCTATTATTACCTTACTAGCATATTACCTCACGGTAGTGCTTTTGCCAATCTAATGGGTAAAAATTATCTTGTTTTAATTTGCATGTCTCTGGATGCTAGTAAAATTGGGCATGTTTTCATATACTTATTTGTCACAGCACTTTATATATATAACCTCTTTTAATCTATAATAGTCTAGTAAATTTGTTGTTGTAACCATTTAAAGATAAATAATTTTTTATTTATTGAGTCCTGAGTCCCATTGCCAGTAAGTGATGAAGACAGACTCTAAACTCAGGTCTGTCTGGTTCCAAAGCCATTTGGGGTGGGAGATGGTCAGGGTTTGGGGAAAGGTGAACATTAGTTCACCTCTAGAGGGCATTAGTTTTCAGATTTTTATTTTTAGTTATGAAATCCTGTCTTTGAAGGAAGTTTTCTATGGTGGCCTAATAACACCGATGATGATAGTGATGACGATGGTGGTGATGATGGTGATGAAGAAGAAGAAAATGATGGTAAACATCAGAGCCAAGGTCCTAGGCTGGAGGAAGACCAGTTCTTTCCATAGAGTGAATCTTTATTATTTTCTTGTGTTCATTCATTTATTCATTCTTTCAAAAAATATTTATTGAACATCTCCAATGTTTTAGGTACTGTTTTAGACACTTGGGAAATAACAGTGAACAAGACTAAATTTCTACCCCAATGAAGGGTTGCTACATCTCACAACTCCAGGGTGTACCATTAACTTTATGCTATATATGAATCATACCTCCTGGAGCTGTGTGACGTGGTAGTGCTGGCCCATAGACCTTACCCTCTAGAGGAGATGATGAATAATAAATGGGTAGACAAATAACCATAGAATATCATATCAGGTGCTATATTAGTGCCATAACAAAAATAGAGCAAAGTGATGGATGTGGAGCGAGGGTCTTCCTGTTTATTGGGACTATAAAAACGCCAGTGAAAGGTAAAAGCTTAAAGGACTACACAGACTGGGGAATGGTCAAGGTTCTGAGAGGGTCTGGCATTGCTTGCTGGACACAGGCTCCTCTGGGCTCCAAAGCATTGCTTGTAACTCGAACAATAGTTTCTAAATTTAGCTCCAATTAGAATCACCTGGAGAATTTTGAAAATTACTGATTCCTGGGTATCATCCCAGGGATTCAGATTTAATTGATCTGGAATGTCACCTGGGCATCTGGAGTTCTTAAAAATTCCCTCTCTCATGTTCTGAAAGATCTTGGAATTAGAGAAAAGGAGCTGGGTTTAGGTTTTATGTTCATCTTTGATGTGGTAAGTTCTCTTGGGCTTTCCCTTTTCTCACCTGCAAACGTGAGCAGAATCACAGGACCATTTGCAGACAGGTTGATTTAGCACTGCTCTAGTAAGTTTGCAGGAACTAGCAGAAAAAGAAATCAAGAAATCAAGCCCATTTATAATAGCTACCAAAAGAATAAAATACCTACGAATAAATTTAAATTTAGCCAAGGAGGTGAAAGATCTCTACAATGAAAACTGCAAAATACTGCTGAAAGAAATTAAAGAGGACACAAAAAGAAGGAAAGACATCCATGTTCCAGGACTGGAAGAATTAATGTTTTGAAAATCGATCTACAGATTCAAAGCAATCCCCATCAAAATACCAATGACATTCTTCACAGAAATAGAAAAACAATCCTAACATTCATATGGAACAAGAAAAACCCCAAATAGCCAAAGCAATCCTAATACATAACCAAATATAGGCAGAGGCATTACACTACCTGACTTCAAATCATACTACAAAGCTATAGTAACCAAAACAGCATGATATTGGCATAAACACAGACACTCAGACCAATGGAACAGACAAGAGAACCCAGATATCAATCCACGTACTTACAGCCAAGTGATCTTAGACAAAGGCACCAAGAATGTACATTGGAGAAAGGCACCTCTTCAGTAAATGGTGCTGGGAAAACTGGATATCCATGTGTAGAAGAATGAAATTAGACCTGTACATCTTGCCATATATCAAAATCAACTCAAAACAGATTAAAGACAAATACAAGACCTGAAACTATAAAACTTCTAGAAGAAAACATAGGGGAAACACTTCAGGATGTAGGACTGGGCAAAGACTACATGAATAAGACCTCAAAATCACAAGCAACAACAACAAAAATAAACAAATGGGATTATATAAAACCAAAAGTCTTCTGTACAGCAAAGGAAACAATTAACAGACTGAAAGGATAACCTACAGAATAGGAGAAAATATTTGCAAACTATGCATCTGTCAAGGGATTAATATCCTGAATGTACAAGGAACTCAAACAACTTAACAGTAAAAATAATAACAATAATTTGATTGAAAAATGGGCAAAGGAGCTGAATAGACATTTCTCAAAAGAAGACATACATATGGCCAACAAGTATATGAAAAAATGCTCAGCATCACTAATTGTTGGGAAAATGCAAATCAAAACCACATAGAGATATCAACTTGACCCAGTTAGACTGGCAATTATCAAAAAGAGAACAACAAATGCTGGTGAGGATGCAGAGAAAGGAAACCCTCCTACACTGTTGGTGGGACTGTAAATTAGCACAGCCATTATGGAAAACAGTATGGAGGTTTCTGAAACAACTACAGATAGAACTACCATGTGATCCAGCAATCCCATTTCTGGGTATATACCCAAAAGAGTCGAAATCATCATGTAGAAGGGATACCTACACTCCCATGTTTATTGCAGCTCTGTTTACAATAGCCAATATAGGGAAACAATCTAAATGTCCATTGACAGATGACTGGATAAGGAAAATGTGGTATATATACACAATTGAATACTACTAAGCCATAAAAAATAGTGAAATTCTGCCATTCACAGCAGCATGGATGAGCTTGGAGAAAACTATGTTGAGTGAAACAAGCCAGGCATGGGAAGAGAAATACCACAGTGTATTCACTCGTAAGTGGGAGCTAAGAAAGAGAGGGAGGGAGAGAAGGAGAGGGGAAGGGAGGAAGGAAAAGAAGGAAGAAAACACAATAATACATTGAACTTTCAGAAGGAGAGAACAGAACTGTGGTTACTAGAGGTGGGAAAAGGGGGACGGGAGGGGGGTTAGCAAGAACGTGGTTGATGGACACAATGAATGGTTACATTTTGTAATGATGAACATGCTAATTATCCTGATTTGATCATCACACATTGTACCCAATTATTGATAGTCAACTCTTTGCTCCACAAATATGTATAACCAATTATGTTTCAATTAACAAAAATTTCATGCCCTTCTGCCTTGTTCTGTAGGGACACTTTCACTTGAAACATAGCCATCAAGATGTGAGGAAGCCCAAGAAGCCCCACAGAGAGGACAGAGGTGGGTGTTCTGATCGAAAGGTGTGGGCCCAGCCACCAGCCAATATCACCGGCCAGTCGTGAGCAAGTGAAGTGAGCCTTCAGGAGATTACAGCTCCCCTCTGTCCAGTCATCCCTGCCTTCAAGCCACTTCAGCTGATGCCGCAGGAGACAGAGATAAGCCATGCCTACTGAACCCTGTCCAAATTACAGACTCGTGAGCAAAATAAGTGATTGTTGTCATTTTAAGACACAAAGTTTTGGGGTGGTTTATTACCTAACAACAGATAGTGGCTACCATGGTCATCTTGTTATACTGATATTTGGTTATCTAAGGACTAAGCCACACTGTTGCTGGCTGAACAGGGGTTGGCTAGAAGGGAAGACCTCCTTTCTCGGATGCAAACATGTGTCTCAGAAGAAAAATTAAAATTTGAAGTCAGGACTTTAGAGAAGAATGCTGAGCAAATATTCACTCTCTTTCTCCCCAACTGTGGAAGGAGGGCACTTCCCTGCCCTTTCTTGACTATCGGCCAATGGGATATGGTGGAAGTGACAGTTTGCCAATTCTGAGCTTAGGCTTTAAGCAACATAGCAAACTTCCACTATCCTCTTGAGCACCTGCCGTCCACCATGAGAAGAACATGGCCTCGCAGTCACTGCTCCTTCAGCCTCAGTTGCAGAATGAAGACACACAATGAACTTTGACCAGATCTGAAGCTGAGGTCATCTAGGCTCAGCTGAGCCCAGGCAATCCACAGCAACCAACACAGCCCACCCACACACCTGTGAGCAAGAAATAAGTGTTTGTTTTTTTGAGCCACTAAGCTCTCAAGGGTGTTTGTCTCTGCAGCGGGGGCTGACTAATTCAGAAGGCAGCTGGAGTGGCTCCGTCTCAAAGAACATGGGGTGTATGAGCATGTCTCATGATCAGACAGAACTACTTTGGGTTCTGGGTATGCTACACAGTGGTCAGCTGTGTGACTTTGGGGGTTTAACCTAACATCTCTGAGCTTCAATTCTCCCTTCTTAGAACAGGGATAATAAGATCTGCCTCACACAATGTTGTGAGGATTAAGTGAGACAACACTCGTGAGTTAACATGGCAGGCAGAGCTGAAATATTTGTTCCCTCTTCTTCCTCACCTTTATTCCCACTCCCATTAGGATTCAACATGTTTAAAAGTCTAAAAAAGGCATTTCCAGGCATGGGGTTTAAAGGTGACATTCACCAAATCCAAGATGTGTGATGGAATCCAAACATCCCCCAAGTCCAGTTAGCTCTGGTGGAATCCCAGCCTTCTCTGGAAACTGTCTTGTTTTTACACTGTGATTATTCTGCTTATTTCCCTTAGGGCTTAGCATTTTTTCATGTTTCTGGCTATCTGAGCCATGGTGAGAGGACTAAGATGAAGGGGAGATTTGTTCCCAAGTGGGCCAGGGTATATCCTAGCCCTGGGGGCAGTGGGCTGATGGCATGAGCGCCTCTAAGGGAAAAACTAAAACTCAGCTTTCCCATCAGAAAATTTTCCTCATGTTACACATCATGTATATGCATATATGTATATGTGGTATCAGTCAAGATCCAATCAGGGAGGTAAGACCACTATGAGTATTATGAAATAAGGGATTAATGTTGAAGTTAAACCTACGCAAATGTGGGAGGACCTTGGGAAGTAGAGGTCCAGGGAGGGGCGTTGGAAATTCTTTCAACAGCCCTCCTGAAGCACTGGCATGGGAGAATGTCAATCGTGTGGGAGAGAGGCAGAAGCAGCCAGGGACACCAGCTGAAGAGTCGGGTTGCAAAGGGAGGTGGGGAGTCTTTGGGAGGCTGCTGCTTCTCATAGCCACCCTTTCTGTGAGATTTCAGCCTTCCAGTTTGGGGGACGGGTTGCTGTTGATCAGTAGAGCCAGAGCTAATAAGTAGAATACTAACAGTACAAAAACAAGACAGTTTCCAGAGAAGGCTGGGATTCCACCAGAGCTAACTGGTCTTGGGGGATGTTTGGATTCCATCACGCACTCATATCATGGCTCAGATAGCTAGAAACATGAAAAAATGCTAAGCCCTAAGGGAAATAAGCAGAATTCTCTCTTAGGGGAGAATTAGGGCAAGGTAGAGCCTACCAGCACCTTTTTGTCTGTCTTTGTGACTGCGTTTGACCACAATGGCTTTCAGAGAATAAAGGCTGCTAACTTACTTCTGCCTTCTACATCTCCTGCAGACTTCTTTCTCAGGCAACTTTAGCCCAAAATCATCCAGAGAAGGGGATTCTGGGAAGCAGCTCCAGTGTAGCCAAACTGACAGTACAAAACCACTATGTGTATAATTACAAGATTCACATATGCACATGCGTTTGCTGAAACAAATTCAAATAAAACTGCAGGATATAAAATAAAACAGGAAAGTTAATCCTTCCATTTCCATTTTGGGTAACACCTTAAAAGTCTTTGTCTTTCCTGTGCATATGTATAATGTATATGTGTGCATTCATTGTTATACGTATACAGATCATATATATTTATATGCAAAACCAGGATCTGACTATAAATATACTTTTTCAACTTACCTATTCAATGTATGCCTCATCGACTCCTTTTCACATCAGTTTGTAGAGATCTACCTCATTGTTTATATAGATGGTATACCACAGCATTTGTTCATGTGGGTTGGAGATTTAGAGTGTTTTCTATCTGTCTTTATTGCAAACAATGTTGTACACACACACGTGTTTCTGACCTTGCACACAATTTCTAAAGACCATATTCCTAGAGGTAAAATGTCATTTTAAATTTACATTTTAATGACTCTAAATAAACCATCCCACCAAAAGTTTGTACTAATCTACATGTTCATTGACAGTGTATATTTATTTCTTCTGTTAATTTTCTGTTACTTGTTGCTATAGTTTGAATGTGTCCCCTAAAAGTTCATGTGTTGGAAACTTGGTCCCCATGCAGCAGTGTTGAGAGGTGGGAACTTTCAGAGGTGATTGGGTCACGAGGACTCTGCCTTCACGAATGGATTAATGGAATCATGGATTAGTGGAACAATGGGTTACCGAGGGACTGGGTTACTTATCACAAGAGTGGGTCTGTTCAGAAAGCCATTTTGGCTGTCTCTCATGAGCCCCCTCACCATGTGATGCCCTGTGCTGCCTTAGGATTCTGCAGAGAGTCCCCACCAGCAAGAAGGCCCTCACCAGATGTGGCCCCTAGTCCTTGGACTTCCCAACCTCCAGAATTGTAAGAAATAAATTTCTTTTCTCTATAAATTACCCAGTGTCAGGTATTCAGTTTTAACAACAGAAAACAGTCTAAGACTCTTGTGGATTATGTCCACTTTTCTATTGCACTATTTGTCTTTTTATATCAATTTATTGACTTAAATAATCATGTGAATATATTCTCTAATTCTAATTATCTTTTCATTCTTTCATGGTGTCTCTTTAGTTCAGAACTTTCATATTTTTGTCTTTTTCTTTATAGTTTACAGGTTTAATGACATGTTTAGACAGAACTTTTACATCCCAGGATTGTAAAACTTTTGCTCAAAATTTATTCTGGTTCTTCAATTTGTTTCATATTTAGATCTTCAAGCCACCTTGAATTTATTGTTATGAATGAGTGTTTAGTAAAGAATTTAATGTTGCCCTCAAAGAGATCTGGGCTTTGACCTTGGCTCCTGCGAGATATTCCTAAAGCCCTTGAAATGTTATTCCTGAAGGAAGAGTCTTGGTTTGCCTGGGAGCCTTGGGTCACACTGTATGGTCTCACAGTATGATTTGTGATAGGAGTTGGCTACACTTTAGAGAAGGGGCTGGCTGTGCCTGAAAGACCAACCATGTGATTTGGGCTGGGGCCTATGAGTCATGAAGTATCAGTCGACTTGGATGCTGAATCAACCACATGGGCAATCAATCAATCAATCACAACTACATAGTGGAGCCCCAATAAAAACTCCAAACCCAAGCTCAAGTGAGCTTCCCTGGTTGGCAATTCCTGTGCATATTGTCACACACCAGTACTGGGAAAGTAATGCATCCCAACTGCAGAGGGAGGGGACCACAGAAGCTCCACATTTGGTGCTTTCCTGATTCCACTCACTGAGCTTCCTCCCTTGCCTGATTTTAATCTGTTTCCTTTTCCTGAAATAAATCATAATCATGAGTATAACAGCTTTCCATGAGTTCTGTGAGTTCTTTGAGCAAATTATCAAAACTGAGGGTGGTTTTGGGATACACCCAAACTTAAGTTGCTGTCAGAGGTTAAGATGGTCTTGTGTCGACTGTTCCCCTAACTTTGCAGTTGACTAAACTCCTGCCATAAGAAAAGGTAGGAATCTAACACTTTTTCTCTCTTTTTCCAAGTGGACAGCCAATGTTGTCAACTCTTCTCTCCACTGACTTGGAAGGCGAGCTCAGTCATGTACTATCCAGGGAGTTGTTTAGAAATAAAATATTGGTCTGTTTAAACATGAGACTTAACTGCTTCGGGAGATTTATGACTGGGTTGAGATCGATGGGATATGGCTTTGGTGTGCTTGCTGGGGACATGTTGAAATCAACACTGTTCTGAGGGGATAAATAAGAATCCAAGAGACACTATCTCCATACTCGTGTCTCTCTCAAGCCATGTCCCCATAGCCGTCACCATAGTTTTTATGTCATCCTCTCCAAGTCACCAGCTGTCACACAAATGCATCCACAAACAGGATACTAATTAGACTCCTTTGGATGACACTGTGGAACTATCACAACATGGGGGATGCATCTGAGAGTCCTTGTTTTACTGCCATGTGTCAGCTTCCTTTCCCCAGTCTCTTATTTCTACATATGTCCCCTCATTGAATATTCATTGAGTGATAGGAATCATTTCTGCAGCTTCCCATACAACAGGGACTTCACATGGGGCTCCTGACCCCATTGGACACATAGGCCCAGAAACCCTAGAATTCACCTCAAGCCGTGGCCAAGTATTTCCCGCAATTCCGTTGTTTTGTTTTGATACTTAATCAAAAGCATACTATGCATATTTGCACACAAATCGTCTTGAAGCGAGGGGGTCACATCTTGAAGCTAGGGGGTCATTTCTTGAAGCTAGGGGGTCACTTCTCTCAGAGTAGAAAGTCATGGGAGAGAACAGCTTTTCTGACCCATCCTGTTTTGGTTCTGAAAGGCCTTGCCTAGCATCTCTAATTGCTAGTTGCTCTTCATTTCTCCCTCTCCTCTCTTCTGGCTGTGAGGATAACACATTTATGAACGCCTCCTTCCTCTTTTCTCAAAAGGCCAGCTCATTTTTCTGTCTGCAAAGGACACATCCCAATGAGGGCAAACTCCAAAAATCTAGAAATCTCCCATTTCAGCTTCTCTTTCCCCTCTGCACCAGGAATCCAACTACCTTGGCCTTGAGCTACCCACATGCTTGGTGCCAAATTTTCCCATGCTAAGGTTTGCCCTCTCAGGCTGGCTGTGTCCAAAGGGACAACGACTGCATCAACCTGGCATTCCTGAGCCCCTGCCATAGGGGAAGGGAACACAGCCAAACACTCCAAGTGGCTTAAATGGACAGAAGAAACACTGGTGCACACGGCAAGATAAAATGCAATTTAGTGAGGAAACAAGACTCTAGAACTGTGCAGTCCAATATGGGAGCCACTAGCCATACATGGATATTAAACTTTAAATTAATTGAAATTTTTAAAAAGTTAGCAATTAAGTTGCACTAGCCACATTTCAACTGCTCAGTAGCCACACATGACTAGTGAGTACCATATTGGGCAGCACATGTACAGAACATTTCCATCATCACAGAAAGATCTATGCTATACAATAAGCCTTTCTCGGCTTGCCTGGAGACCCAGATTCCAGCTCTTCTGAGTTGCTCTGGGGAAACACTGGCTCCCTTTTGTGACTAACACTGTCCTGATGGTTTTGTCTTCTCTACGGTTATTAGTGTGGTTTTCACTGATGTGTCCCAAGCCACATATTTTAACAGAGAATTTTATTTCCAAATTCCTGATGGGAATTTACATTTTGATTCTCAGCAGACCTGCTGAAATGAGAACAAGTGCTGTCAGTGGCAAGCACATATAAATGTGTGATGGAAAAGCCCAGACATTCTTCTTCAAGGAACATGTTTATTTTCCTATTTAGTAAATTGTGATATGAATAGAGAGAAGGCTTGGAAGATCAATGTTCTAGTCCTAAATCTGTTTCTTAGCAGGGGCCCTGCACATGTCTTTACACCTCTAAACAGTCCTGGGAGAAATATTTGTGAGTGGCAACAGCAGGCTGTCACTGTTACAGAATTTCCCCAGTGGTTCTCTCATCCTGACCTCTTCGCTCTGCCCCTCTTTATAGGACATTGATACAATGTGGTGACATATTTATTTTGCTGCTCAGTGGTTCCCAGATTTTCTTATTCTTGGGTTTCTTCCCCTGGGGTATGAATGGTGATGTTTCATAGCTTCTGCAGCTGGAACAACAAGCTTGATGGCATCTCTCTGTATCCCCTGTTACCAGTGACTGTTGCACTATTGCTTTTCACTTCCTTTTTGGCTTCTTGCCTTTGGAGTGTTACTAGCATCTCTTGGAAATGCACCAAAGTAGTTATTACAATTGCTTAAGAAGCTGGCAGAAAAACAAGTAGAAACAAAATAAGTGCCTCCTGAAGACAAGCAAGGTCTTCAACCATGTATTTGTTCCACTGCTAAAGCTGTTATCTCAGCCAGTGGAATTCAAGCTGCAGCCTTGCTGAGTGAGGATCTATTGTCCAAACTGGCAGAGAAAAGGGAGCCATCACTTCCTGGAGATGGCTTGGCTGGATTCTCAGATGTCCTCATGCTGCCCTTGGAGTGGGGTGACCAAGGATGTTTCAGGGACCAGTGTGGTACAGCCTGTGGGAGGCAACTGGTAGGGAAAGGCAAACCTAGAGTGAAGAAGCCCAGGAGAGCGGGTCCTGTCTGGGCACTGCCTTTTCTGCAGAGTGAACCTGGGAAGTGCCGTAGCCTCCCACAGAATCAGGAAGAGATGAGATCTCTCGCAGGCAATCTCATGAGATTGTGATGCTGAAATGAGGTGGACACTGCTTCTCAGATTATAGACAGCATTTGTTGGGGATGTGCTGCAGAAGCACCACTCTTCCCCTCTGTTTCCCCAGATGGGTCTGAAGGACACATGAATATCCCACACCTGGCAAAATGTTTGTCCTAAACTGTTTATTTCATAGTCATCCTAATAAACCTAGCTCTGCCTTTGTTATGGCCACACAGGTAGAGTTGCTCAAGTACTTACACATTTCCCTTGACCTCTAGTTGTAGATGAAGACTGATTTTTAAAAATGGGGGTCAGAAATAGCAAGGGGGTATTGAGGACATTAACCCTGTGATAATGTGATTTATTAATGGCCCCAATTCTTCCTCCTTCCTGCTATGGTTTGAATGTTTGTCCCCTCTAAAACTCATGTTGGAACTTGATCACCAATGTGGCAGGATTGAAAGGTGAGTCCTTTAAGAGGTGATTGGGTCATGAGAGCTCTGCCTTTATGAATGAATTAATCCATTCATGGATTAATGGGTTAATTTATTAATGGGATATCATGGTAGTGGAGCTGGTGACTTTATAAGAAGGGGAAAAAAGACTCAAGCAAGCATGCTCAGCCCCCCGACCACGTGATACCCTGTGCTGCCTCAAGACAGCCCTCACCATGTGTGACCCCTGGACCATGGATTTCCTAGCTTCCAGAACTGTAAGAAATACCCAGTTTCACATGTTCTGTTAAAAAGCAATAGAAAACTAAGGCATTTCCCCATAGCTACACTTTTTGCCACCTAACTTTTCAGTTTCTCTCACTAAACTGGTGGACTCTGTTTTCCTACCATTTGGATCTGGGCTCAACCATGTGACTTGCTTTGGCCAA
>NW_007729310.1:99056-100726 GCF_000696425.1 Galeopterus variegatus
TAAGATTTAGTTCTCATATGTGAGGCCGTTTACTCCACTTTGGGCCCAGTTTTGCCTCAGACACTTTTCTTGCCCTCGAAGGATTTAGGGATCCCTGCAGCACTAGCTCAGTGATTCAGAATGTCAACACCAGGCTGCTCAGCTGCAGGGTCTGTTCTGTTCTCTTACCTAGTTCTCATTGCTTTCCTTGGGACTAAGCACAGCTCTGCTCTCAGGTTCACACAGCTGTGACTGTCTTGCTTCTCAGGGTCCACCCTCTCTTTACGCCTTTGTGTTAGTAAAGCCCTTTTGCTCCAGAAAGTCTCATTTCTGAAGTGGAAGCACCACATACTGCCCATTGCCATGGCTATGTAAGGTATAAGTAATAAAGGCAAAAACAAACAAATCCCCCAAACAAACAAAACAATAATCAAAAGTGTTTTCTCGCCACTGTATTAGGCCCACAGGTTTTTTTCCCCCACCATCCTTTATAAGTTATTCTCTGCCTTCACAATGGGTTTCTCTCTCTCTCATCACCAGGCTTAAAGTGCCTGTTCCACTCTGTTAGGATGAGAACTACAACAGGTTTTTCTCTTTTAGCTCTCACCCTACCACTAACTAAGTCTTTTCACGACAGAAAAAGGAAGATACAGGGAGTCTGGCTGTCGGAGACAGCTACTGTGACTTTGACAGATGCCGGGGAAAGATACAGCCCACCATTACACCAGTGGCTTCTCTCGGTAAATAGTGGCTTACGATAAAAGGTGAAGAGACCCCTGGTTTCATCAGAGGCTGGAAACCACCTTAGCAGCTGGAGAGTGATTCTATTTTAACCAAACTTCAGAGAAGGGAGAGAAATTAGGCAGAATTTTGCCAACTCTGATATAGGATATTACAGAAAAAAATTAAGTGGGGGGAAGGTCCCACAGTCAAAAATATGGGGAACACAGGGCTAAACAGTTAAACATGTGATATGTTTTGAATGTTTGTCCCCCCTAAAGCTAACGTTAAAGCTTACTGCCTAATATGGTATTTGAAAGGTGGGGTGACCATTCAGGGGTTAATGGGTTGATAGATTATTGGGTTATCATGGGAGTGGCACTAATGGCCTCGTAAGGAGAGAAAAAAGCACATGTTCATGTGCTCGAGCTTACTCAGCCGTCACCATGTGATACCTTGCACAGCCTTGGAACTCTACAGAATGTTCCCACCAGAAAAAGGCCCTCATCAGATGCCTCCTTGACCTTGGACTTCCCAGGCTTCAAAACTGTAAGAAATAAATTCTGTTTCTTTATAAATTACCAAGTTTCTGTTATTAGCAACAGAAAATGAAATAACAAATATGCTTCTTTGTTGCAGTTCTTGGAACTTTTCATAAGTGATTATGCATTGTCATCTCCAAAAAGGGGGTTTCTAAAATGCAATTATCTAAATGTTTTTTTGTTTTATCACAGAGCCTCTCAAGAGACATTGTGGAACATCAAGGTAGAGAAGAGGTTTGAAACCCCACATCCCAGCAAGGGCAAAGGAGACCTTGCAATGGTCTGTGCACAGCAGTCCCACCCCCAGGAGAGAACCCGGGCTGTGGAGGTGCCAGGGATAAGGTGGAGCAGAGTCTATGTGCAATTCAGACTGGAGACTCTTGGGAGAGTCAAGACGTCTTCCTATAGCCAGGGCTGGCAGCATCTTTG
>NW_007729310.1:101352-102514 GCF_000696425.1 Galeopterus variegatus
ACAGCAGTCCCACCCCCAGGAGAGAACCCGGGCTGTGGAGGTGCCAGGGATAAGGTGGAGCATAGTCTATGTGCAATTCAGACTGGAGACTCTTGGGAGAGTCAAGACGTCTTCCTATAGCCAGGGCTGGCAGCATCTTTATGCCCTGGAGATCTAGTCAAAACTGGAAGATGGGTTCTAGAAAGGCTGGGGTTCTTGCTTGCTAGGGGAGTGTATACAACCCATGTCTCTCTCAAACCAAAAGCTGGAGCATCTGTCAGAAACCGGCAGAAAACAGAGACTGTAACTCTCCCCTGCCCACCATTTCTAGGAAGTCTCAAAAACCACGGCGGTTGTTGCTACTCATATGTGCAAAAGCCAGGATCAGAATCTGTTTCCTACTAGCTTTGGAGTTGCAGCATTCACCAAGTCTTAACTCTCTTCCTTTGATCTTTTTGTCTGAAAGCTTAGAATTTTTGTGATGGAGAATTCTCTCTCTTATATGCTATTTCTTTTTAAACTTCATAGAGGATAGTTACTTAGGTGATATTTATAGTTCTTTATGAAAATTAATGATATAGACTTCTCTTACTCTATAGAAAAGGCAATATGTAATTTGCTGTTCAGTTGAGATGCTTTTGAGAACAAAGGGGGCAATGTTAACGACTATCCTGAAACAACATATTTAAACCAGGACTGTCCCAGGCACACTGCAGTGTGTGGTTACCCTGCCCATATGTGTGTAAAAATCTGTGCAACACAGAAGTTTTGATAAGAGATGTCAGACATTGATGAGGCTGTGGAGATGAGGGGCCAGGGAGAATAGGTGGATTGGTGGCATGAGGGGACTTTGGGAGTGGCAAGTGCCAAGAATCCTGAAAAAGGAAATGACTCTGGTTACTAAGGGATGTAGATTATTACAGTCATGGAGAGGGCAGATTTGAGAGGGAATTGGAGATAATATTAAAATACGGAGAAACGGCTCTGCTTCTGTAAATTTGGGAGAAAATTTATGTGCTTGAATTAGGCTTAAGTTGTAGCATAGCCTGTTGTTAGGCTGATAAACTATCCTATTCTGTGTAAGTCCAGTGGGCTCTGGCTTCTCCACATTAGTCCAAAACACTGACCTTTATCATTAGGGAGTAGGGAATGCCCAGGGAGAGTAAGAGTTTGCTTCGTGATG
>NW_007729310.1:103024-107567 GCF_000696425.1 Galeopterus variegatus
AGATTATTACAGTCATGGAGAGGGCAGATTTGAGAGGGAATTGGAGATAATATTAAAATACAGAGAAACGGCTCTGCTTCTGTAAATTTGGGAGAAAATTTATGTGCTTGAATTAGGCTTAAGTTGTAGCATAGCCTGTTGTTAGCCTGATAAACTATCCTATTCTGTGTAAGTCCAGTGGGCTCTGGCTTCTCCACATTAGTCCAAAACGCTGACCTTTATCATTAGGGAGTAGGGAATGCCCAGGGAGAGTAAGAGTTTGCTTCGTGATGTTTCAGTATTGTCAAAATTCATCCTAGTTTTCTACCACATGGTATTAGGAACCAAGAAGTATTACGCTTTTTGCATTATATTTAATAGGATGGCTACTGTCCATAAAGCATGATCATATGATGACAATTAAAAGAAACAAGGGTACTTAGAGGTATGGCACATATCCAGGATTAGAAAACAGAAAATTTCTTTAAATGGAAGAGACTTAAGACTAATTTCAACAATGTTGATTATTTTTTAAATTTTTGTGTGTTCCTCTTCCTCCTCTCATGTTATTGGTCACAGTAGCATTGTTTTGCTAACATTCATGAACACTGTGCTTGCTAAGCATTATGAAGTTCCTGTTTTACAGATGTGATAACAGGCTTAGAGAGGACACATGACCTTTCTAAAGTCATGAGACTAGTAAATAGTTTTAACACCTGGGTCTACCCTTCTCCAAACCTCCTATTATCATTAACCTACTTAATGCATCAACTAAATTAAACTGCCTAGGACTATCTGGCACAGAATAGTTGATCAGCATTTCCAAATTTCAAAAGTGTAAAGAATCAGAACCTGTTGTTTCTTTGATTCTTCGGATTTAGGAAATAGCAGTGGCCTCCAGTCTAAAAGAAAATAACGAGAGGACATGAATCCATGACTTGGGATAGTGGTACACCTTGTTTATTTGATAACGGAAACAGATCATTTTTAAAATTCTCTATTCTATGCAGCATTTTTTTCAGTAATAACCATGTCCTAATCAGTAAAAATCATTATTTTCTTGATTTATTCTTGGTTTAAAAAAATTAATAAAAAAGAGTACATTTGCCTTTTAAAGGCATTATTCAAATTTGATAAAATACTTAACATGTGAACTAAAATTTGCACGTATCAAATAAAAATGCTACTCCTCGAAGTTTGTATAAGTTTGTATATGATTTTACCGTTTTAAAATCTGAACACAAATGCAACTCCTCGTGGTTACATAAAATGGCAATTGAAATAACTCGAGCTTGGTTTTGTCCTCAGAATCACGGTGCTAACATTGATATTTTGAGTCTACTGTTTAAAGGTAGGATTATGTAGAGCCACAGGTGTCAGAGGTGAGAACAGCACTGGAAGTGAGCTCACATGATCTGGAACTGTTACAAACTGACTTTTGAAATGAATGTGTGAGGCTGAGCCCTGGTCAGGGAGGACCTTATAACTGGAAGTGCTTCAAGTTAACTTCTATGTAGAATACATGTTTATAAAAAGATAAGTAATAAAAAGTATTAACATGAAGCTTACATATACATTATTAAAACCCAACAGTAATCACCACAATTGTTTAGAAAGCAGTCTAACAAAATAATATTTTTTTAGGAAAAGAAGAATTTTATAACGAGCATTGTTTAGAATTGCTAGCACACATGATAATAAAAAGCTCATCTGTAGTATTGGTTTGAAATTCTCTATGGACAATGCACCCCTTTCCTGCCTTTACCTAGGTAGCCCACTCCCACCACCCACCCACAGTATCCCACTGCTTTGGGGGACCCCAATCTGGTTCAGGGGCTACTTGGTTCCCTTAGGGAATGCCTACACTGTTGGGAAGCTTTAGGAAGTTCTAACTTCAATAGAAAAACAGTTCTATCTTGGGAGAGTTCTCAGTTATATAGGGGAGAAGTGGTTCACTTCTTTACAGAGGGCAGAGGTCGGGAGAACATGGTTGCTCTTGAAAACCTGAGTCTGGTTTGGAAGAGCACATGCTCTGAAATGGAGCTACAAGACAGGAACGGGTAGCATCAATAGAGGCTTGCCTTTCAAAGCAGGTAGACAGTAGCTCACTGAGAGTTGAAACAGAGTAAGGCCAGGCCTGTGAACCAAACTGACTCCATTTTCCCTGCAGAGGACACTTTGTTATTGTTCCATTCCTCAGTCATGAGACCCCCCTCCCCCCCAGGGCAAATGATTACCCCATGGGCTGCCCTGACAAAATAGACTGAGATAAGAGAGGAAACATATTTACTGAGTTGCAAAGCCCATCCCCAAAGCTTGTTTACTACAATTGTAAAAGTTACAGATTAACCTTAAGACCCCTTTAGGAATTCCCACCTGTGCACAAAGCATCAAGGTGACTGCTACGATGACCCTCCTGGGGTGACAATGACGAACTCCACTGCCTACTGAGCATGCGCCCATGACGCAACCAGGAAGAACAGAAGGGACCACCTCCAGTGACGCTGGCCTGCCACCCCTTAACTCCTTTCCCTATAAAAGACCCTGAACACCTCCCCTCGGGGGGCTAGCTTTACTGTTGCTACCCCCTTAGGCATAAGTCTATCTCCTCTTTTAATAAAGCGTTGCTTGCTTTTTTTTTTTTTTTCCTTTTTGTCTTTTTTTGTGTCCGGCAACGGATCGCAACCCTCAGTGTCGCGCCCATACCGGACCGGGACCGGCAACGGGATCGCAACCCTCGGTGTTGTGCCCGCACCTCGCTCAGCCAGTGAGTGGCTGGTCTGTATGTGGGATCCGAACCCTCGGCGGGAGCGCCACTGCGCTCTCAAGCGGCGCACTGTAGCAATGCGCCACCGGGCTGGCCCCAAGCGTTGCTTGCTTTACTGTTGTGTACATTGTTCATTTCTATGACTTTGGAATCCAAGAGCCTAATTTAATCACTGGCAAAAATTGGAAAGCTTTGGGCACCAAAGAGGACTCTAGCTGCAAGAGGCAAGTGGCCACTGGGACTGTTTTGCTCCCATGTCTCTGCTGCTGGTGGATCTCTCCCAGAGTCCCTGGCCTAAATTCTGACAAGGCAATGCTTTGTTCTCTTTAACTTTCTCTGATTTTCTGAGCCCTCTTCTGTATGGTTGGATTGTATCCACTTCTGTATAGGTGCACCCTGGAGGGCTCCTGCCTGTGCTTTGTTTTCTGATTTAAATCTAGTTGACACTTTTCTTCTTTATGCTGAAAACAGTGGGGAGAACTGCTTTTATCAGTTACTGTTACTGGAATAGGTTGGCCCCGCCGATTAGGACTAGGCTAAACCGGACCCCACTGCTCCTCTTTTCTCTTTGTTTGCTTGGTTAGACATTTAGTTGAGTACTGGTAATCTGAATAAACTGTCCAATCCTTGCATCAACTTTTGGACTTCAGGTCATTTGTTTAAGGTGAGAGGGCAAGCCAAGCTTGGCCTGTCAGTAGCACCGTGATTCCTAGATGCAGCTCTATGGCTCCCCAAGGACCATAGGCAGGTGATGAAAGATGGGGGCTTGTCACCAAACCACTCTTTAACAGCCTGCCAGAGCTGAGTGGGATGGAGGGGAGCTGGGTGCAGAAGGCACGTTCCGCTGAGCATCAGCTGTCATGTATTCCTCTGAGTCTGCCAGAGATGACAGCATGTAACAATTCCATAATTCTGGACAAATTATAGAGAGGAACAGCTTGTGAAAACTTCCGTGAAATTTGGAAGGTCTGGAAGCTTTATTGTTCTCAGCTATAAACTGCGCTCTTAAATTAATGTAAAGGGAACTGTGCCAAGTAAGGGTCTCGCCAGATGTACTTTAATGAATGAGAAAGAATAATTTGTGATTGTAATTCATGGTTGTATTCAATTCAAGGTCCTGAGTGGTTTAAAGAGAGTTTTTTCTTAAAATGTCATTTTTATGACTATAAAAATAATAAAATTATAGAAATCACAGAAAAATGTTAAGAAATAATAATCACTCACAATTTTATCTCACAGAATGAACTACTGTTAATATTATTGTGTCTATAGATTTTTAAATCTTGTTCTTTTCACCTAATAGTATGCTTAAACATGTCCCTCTGTCATTAATCATTTTGTGGAAATACTTTTAATAGATGCATATTATTTTATTGTGTGAATTTGCCATAATGTATTCATCTTATTCCTTATCACTGGATGTTTATCTTTTCAATTTTTTGTATCTAATAAATAACATTGTGACAAACACCCTTGCAGATAAATATCTCTATATGTTTCTGAAACGCTTCCCTAACATAGATTCCAAATCATGGGGTTATTGGGGAAGGGAATAAACGTTTAGAGACTCTTAGTGTGTAATTTCCAGGTTGCTTCTGTAGCAGAGGTTTTGACCAACTTACCTTCCACCAGCAGTCGGAGAGAGGGCCTCCCTTCCCCTGCTCCCACCATCACTGAAGGGTTCTAAATTCTCCCAATTTTAATGGAAGAAAATAGCAGTGTTTCACTGTAACTTTGTTTATGATGATTGTGAATTAATAAATGACATATCTGGTCTTTATTCCTGGTTCCTGGTAC
>NW_007729310.1:108225-143248 GCF_000696425.1 Galeopterus variegatus
AGTTTCAAAAACCCTTGGACTTTCCTGACTAAGAAGAGTGTCTTTATTATGCTAATGAGGTGACTCAGAGAGGGTCCCTAGATAATGATAAGATGTGGGCTGGTCACAAGAAAAGAAGGAAGGAAAGGAGGGAAAGGAGAAAGAAAGAGCTGGAACTTCAGACCAGTCCACCTCTGGGGACAGGAGGGAGGCTGGAGATTCAGTTCAGCGACACAGCCAATGACTCAATCGTTCCTATGTAATGAAACCCCAGTACGACCTCCAGACACTGGAGCTCAGCGGAGCGTCCTAGCTGGTGAAGGGACCAGTGCGCCAGGAGAGCGATGCACACTGATTCTTGGGGGAGCGCACAGAAGCTCTGCAGTCCTCTTAATCTTGCTCTGTGAATGTCTATTTGGCTGCTCCTGATTTGTATTTTTTATAGTAAAACTGGGCTCCTAAGGATAGTGCTTTCCTGAGTTCTAAGTCATTCTAGTGAATTATTGAACCTGAGAGGGTTGTAGGGACCCCCAAATTTATAGTCAATCAGAAGTGCAGGTGGCCTGAGGGCCCCCTGAAGTGTGGCTGGTGTCTGAAGTAACAGCAGTCTCATGGAGGACTGAACCCTTAACTTGTGAGGACTGATGCAACTCCAGGTAGTTAGCATCAGAATTTGCCTGTGGTACACCCAGCTGTGGGTGAGCCAGAATAAGGATTTTTGATGAATGGAATTTTTTTCATGGTTACATTCAACAGGTAGTTATTGCACACCTTCTCAGTGTCAGGAAAGGTGCCAGATGCTGGGAATCCCATTGGGAGCAAAATCAGAGACAATCCCCACTTGTGCTGCGTGAAGTCTGGTGGTGAGTGGAGACATCAATCAAATAGTCACCAGTCATGTGAAACTGTACAGTGAGGAAGGTGAATGGTGCTATGAGATCACTTAATAGGAAGATTCGATGTAGAGAAGTCAAGCAAGGCTTCTTTGAGGAATGATTCAACTGACCTCTGAAGAAAGAGAAAGAATTCACTAGGAGAAGAGGGGTGAGTGGGCCAGTAAGGAAGCATTTCAGGCAGAGAGAGCAGCCCTTGCAAAGGCCAGAAGCACTGGGGTGCAGGGTCCGTGATGAGTGGCTGCTGAGGCTGCTGGGCTAGTCCAGTGCATAAGAGGCACACTGCTGAAGGTGATTTAAAGTGTTGACAGNCTGCTGGGCTAGTCCAGTGCATAAGAGGCACACTGCTGAAGGTGATTTAAAGTGTTGACAGGCAAGCTTTCTGGCTATTATAAGGAATTAAAAAACTAAAGAAGGCAGCAATGAGGGAAAAGGTTACAGACCGTAGGGATACAAGGCACTAGACCAGTTACTCAAAGAGCTGGAGGCATTTGCCTAAGAGCCTCACAGACCTGGGGTGTACTTGCGGCGATCACATGACTAGGGAAACAGAGAATGGGGCAGCTGATATCTACAGATCCTGAAGATGACATTGCTGAGACAAAAAACAATAAACCCTCAGAGTTAAAAGACTGCCAAGGACACTATTGATGGTTAGAAATGTGTCCTTTCTTTAGCACTTCTTCCAACTGGATATTTGCAAGATAAGGAGTGTATATATTTAAAAATAGACAAAACAGTGAACCTGTTGGACATGTGCAACCTCTTCTGGAGGCCCATTCCTCCCCTCTGTGACAATTTCACGCCTCATGCATCTGACAGTGGCTACCCCAAGTGCATGTACTTGTGCAGAGTCGGTTTACCTTCACAGGCTAGCCTGCCCCTTTCTCCTGCTGCCGTGTTGAGACATGTGCTTGTCATGATAAGATGTTGGGATTATAACAATTGGTTTTCAGAAAGGCAACCACATTTGCCCTTCCACCATAAACAGAAATCTGGAAATTTATTAGAGAACTTTAAAAACTGGGGAACTTTTTCTCTTCGATTTAAAAGAAATCAGGTTAATTAGGCACTCTTAGAAAAAAAGGTATTTGGCCGGCCCGGTGGTGCACTGCTACAGTGCGCCACTTGGGAGTGCGGTGGCACTCCCGCCGAGGGTTTGGATCCCACATACGGACCGGTTCCCACTCACTGGCTGAGCGAGGTGCGGGCGTGACACCGAGGGTTGCGATCCCGTTGCCGGTCCCGGTCTGGTACGGGCGCGACACTGAGGGTTGCGATCCGTTGCCCGACACGAAAAAAGACAAAAAGGAAAAAAAAAAAGAAAGAAAAAAAGGTATTTGTTCTGATGTTTGAAATCTGAGAACCTCTGACAAGACAATAACGAGCCCTGTCTACATTCACATTGTTTTCTTAGACGTGAAAGAAAGAACAGCCGGTGGGGTCGATACTCCCAAGATGACTCAAGAGAGTGCCTAGCAAGGTCAAGATTGATGGATATAATACAACAAGGGCACGAGACAGAAGGAGTTTCAGGGCCTGTCTAGCACCGCGTAGGTGCTCGGTGAATAAATAATGATTGATTCTGTGTGTGTATGTGCAAATTAGTTCTTGTTCTCCTGGGATTTCTCATGAATTTAGAATCTGGTCAGGGACATGAAGTTTACAAAATTGATCCAGGAAGGAGAAATTTCTACCAATACTTTGTAATATCAGATTAAGTTAAGATTAAATTGGGAAGGTAAAGAAAGATGTATATAGCTGTCCCCCTCCCCCCAAAAGAAATCCCTGGGGTTTAAAGCAGGGATGGCTTTTCCACATAGAAGCAGCCTCGGAATCTTTCTAAACAACATATTTCAGAAAGCCATTATCAATTAGTTGGGCAGAGTTGTCAGGCCAGGTGAAAGCTATCCGCATTCCCCTGCCCAAAGGTATTCAGATCATCTCATTAAAATGGCAACAATAAATTGTCAATGAATAAATAATAATAATCTTTGTAAGCAAATAAGGAATCTAGCACTGCAGTGTCCCAAGTTATTGAATATCCACACCTACATGCAACCCTTAGGAATAGCTATAGTTGTTTTTTTATTTGTTTCTTTGTTTTATTTGTTTGTTTTGTTTTGTTTTAAGTATCTAAGCAGTTGTGATTGGTAGTTGGGTAGAAATAAACTGAGACTCAAAGGAGCCTGACTGAGTGTTCTGCCTGTTTTCTCCAAGTGACATAACAAGCTTGGATCAACAGCTGCCCCACAGACACATGCTAGCATCAAGGTCAAGACTGATGGAGATAATACAATGAGGGCATGAGACAGGAGTCTCAGGGCATGACGTTATCCTAGAAGAGGCTACAAAGTCAAAAACTATGCCCATGTGGTTGCCTAAGATGTCAGAAAGAAGGCCAGACAGCAAGAGTATTAACATTAATAACTGTCATTTATGAATCAACCTGCCATAGGCTAGGATTTCACTTAAATATCATAGTCACTGGGTAGGGCAGGTTGTATTCTCCTCTTTTAGCCCATGAGCAAATTGAGGACCAGAGAACTGAACAGTGTGCTCAGGGTCACACAGCACATAAGGGGTGACACTTGAATTTGGCCCAATGTGATGGCAGGCTCCAAAGAAAGCTCTGTAAAGAATCACACTAGACCACATAGAGATAGCAGGAATGTGGCCCCACAGTAGATATGTGGGAGGGTTAGTTACAGGGATAAATATTTCAAGAAAGTACAGAGATTGGGCAATTTGGACTGATGAGATGTTAGTAACCCCGCCACTAATTTACTTAATATTATCAGAATAAAAGTACACATTAGTTAAGTCTCCATTTAGAGCTGGCTAAATACAGAGCTGTAAAAGCTAACAGGACGTAAAAGAAATAGGCCATCCGAGTATAATACAGTACCTCCTCTCACCTTCCATATGCCTTTGTGAGAGACACAGCCTCACTACGCATAGTGTGGTCTCCAGACCAGCAGCTTTGCCCTCACCTGAGTATTTATTAGAAATGCAGAGTTTGAAGCCCCACCACAGACCTACTGAATCAGAATCTGCACATAAAATCTTCAGATGACTCTTGTGCACATCAAGGTTCAAGAAGAACTGAGCTAGGGGACACAAACCGGAAAAAAGAAGACAAGATACAAAATATCAAAAGAAATAACTAGCCATACTCAGAAAAGTAAGTCAGAAAAGGGTGGTTTTTCTCAGGGAAAAAAAAAATGGCAATTTAAAGCTTTGCTCAGGGAAATCATGTTTTTTTCTGGTAAAATTATAAGCAGGATCTGTTCATTTGAAACAGTAAAAAAGACTGGAGACCTTTGAGAGCTGTCACATCTGGTAGGCACAAAATTAGAATGAGCTAAATAATAGTGTTACAAATTCTCCTTTCAGTAGGGGCTGGACAGTTAGCTCAGTTGGTTGGAGCACAGTGTTAGTAACACTGATATCAAGGGTTCAAATCCCTGTACCACCCTAGTGCTTAAAAGAAAAAAAGAGCTAGGCTCCATGGTTTCAGGGTAGTTTTCTTCTTCTATGACATTCCAAACCCAAGGAGAGGCATGTTATTAAAAATTGTAAAATACTGTGATATGAGATGGGGCTGTGAGAGTCATAGAGATGGGGGCAGAGGGGGAGATAGAGCACCTGACCTCGGTCAGAGAAACCAAAGGAAAACCCTGGAATAGGGAGCGGTTTAGGAAGCTGAATGTAGCTGTGGATCTCCATCATTTCTGTTGTCTCTCTGCCCAGTTATGTTTAAATTTTGACTCTCCATAAACACAGCTCTCAGAGATGAAAATAAATGATAATTTTTTGGCCAAGATGTTGCCATTTATTTTTTTCAAAATGGAAATAGTGTTGTTGTTTTTTTTCTGATTATGAAAGTAATACATGTTGCAAAGATACTAAGACAATAAAGAAAAAATGTAAAATAGAAAATGAAAATCATTTCAAACCCTAGAGACAGAGATCACTATATATTGCTAACACACACTCGTACATGCACACACATGCACACGCAGAAACAGACCACTCACATGTACTCAGTTTTATAGACCTGGTATCACATGAAACGACTTCTCCCATGCCATGATTGTACAACGTTGTGCTTTGTGCTCCTATAACCCAGGGAATGGGTGGTTGAGATAGTCCTTCCTAGTTTGAGGATTAGGAGAAGTAGGTGCAGGTAATTAATATTAATCTTTAAAAATATTTAAAGGCTTTTTATTATGTCTTGATGATGAAATATCAATATTCCCCCAATAAAATTCACCTGCAGCAAGGTAAATTTATACAGCTAAATAAAAGAAAAAACTGGCAAGTCAATTTACCCTCATTTTGCTACAGTTTTTAACCATTTCCCCCCCAGCTCTATTGAGGTATAATTGACAAATAAAAATTGATTATAGGTAAATTTATACAGCTAAATAAAAGAAAAAACTGGCAAGTCAATTTACCCTCATTTTGCTACCGTTTTTAACCATTTCCCCCCCAGCTCTATTGAGGTATAATTGACAAATAAAAATTGATTATATCTACCACGTTCAACATGATGTTTTGATATATGTATCCATTGTGAAACACAAACCAGCTGATTAACCTATCCATCACTTCACATATTATGTCTGGGTGTGTGTGGTGAGAACATTTGAGATTCACTCTCAACAAATTTCAAGTATGCAACACACCATTGTTAATTGCGCTGGATTGAATTATATCCTCCCAAAACTATTGAAGCTTGAATTGTCTCCCGAGTTTTATGTATTAGAAACTTGACCCCCACTGTGACTGTTAACAGGGTGGGAAATCCTATTATGGTAATTGAAAAGCAGAGCCTTGAAGAGGTGATTGGATTGTAGGACTGTGCGGTAGTGAACAGATTAACAATGGTGGTCAGGGGTGTGGTTCTGAGGGCTTTAAAAGAAAAGAAGAATATGACTTCTCTCTCTCTGCTCTCTCGGCTTCCACCGTCTTGCAATGTGAGAACCCTGGGTCACTGTTGCCACCACCAGATGGACTTTGGACTTCCCAGACTCAGAAACTGTAAGCAATAAATGTCATTTTCATTATAAATGACCCAGTTCCAAGTATTGTGTTCTAACCAAGGTAAACGGACTAATTCATTAACTTAGTTACCATGCTGTATATTACATCCCCAGAGCTTATTTATCTTATAACTGAAAATCTGTACCTTTTGATCAGCATCTCTCCATTTCTCCCTCTCTCAACCCCTGGCAAACACCATTTTTAAATTGAAATATAGTTGGTTGTACATATCTGTGGGGTACAGAGTTGAATATCAATACCTGTGTGCAATATGTGATGTTCACATCAGGGTAATTAGTATATTCAACATCACATAATGTAATCATTTTTTGTGGCCCTTTACCAATTCCTTCCTTTCCTTCCCTCCTGCTTTCCCACCTCTGGTAACTCAGTTCCGTTCTCTCCTTTTGAAAGTTCAACATATCATTGTGATTGTTATATCTTTGTTTCTTTTTACTATTAATTTGTTCAGTTTTTTAGCTCCTACTTATGAGTGAGGACATGCGATATTTCTCTTTCTGTGCCTGGCTTATTTCACTTATAATTTTCTCTAAATTCAGCCGTGTTGCTGAGAATGGCAGTATTACATTCTATTTTACAGCAGAGTAGTACTCCACTGTATGAATATACTGCATTTTCCTTATCCAGTTGTCTGATGATGGACATTTAGGTTGGTTCCTTATCTTGGCTAATGTAAGCAGAGCTGTGCTAAACATGGGAGTGCAGGTATCCCTTCAAAATGATGATTTCCATTCCTTTCAATATATACCCAGAAGTGGAATTGCTGGATCTTATGGCAGTTCTATTTGTAGATGTTTGAGGAAACTCCGTTCTGTTTTCCATGACGGCTGCACCAATTTACAGTCCCACCAACAGTATGGGAGGGTTCCCCTTTCTCTGCATCCCTGTCAGCATTTGTTATTCTCTTTTTGATAATGGCCATCTAACTTGGGTGAGATGATATTTCAATGTGGTTTTGAATTGCATTTCCCTGATGCTGAGTAATGTTGACTATTTTTTCATGTGTCTGTCAGACACTTGTATATTCTCCTTTGAAAAATGATTATTCAGGGCTGGCCCAGTGGCGCACTGCTACAGTGCGCAGACCGGTTCCCGCTCACTGGCTGAGCGAGGGGCGGGCGCAGCACTGAGGGTTGCGATCCCGTTGCCGGTCCCGGTCCAGTACGGGCGCGACACTGAGGGTTGTGGTCTGTTGCCAGACACGATAAAAGACAAAAAGGAAAAAAAAAAAAAAGAAAAAAAAGAAAAATGATTATTCAGCGACTTTGCCCATCTTTTAATTGAGTAATTTGGTTTTTTACTAAGTTGTTTGAGTTCCTTTTATATTCTGGATATTAATCTTTTGTCAGATGCACAGTTTGCAAATATTTTCTCCCATTCTGTAGGTTGCCTTTTCCCTCTGTTAATTGTTTATTTTGCTGTGCAAAAGATATTTAGTTTGATAAAATCCTATTTATTTATTTTTCCTTTTGTTGCTCTGCTTTGGGGATTATATTCATAAAGTCTTTGTCTGGTCCTACTTCCTGAAATGTTTCCCGTATGTTTTCTTTTAGGAGTTTTATATTTTCAGGTCTTATGTTTAAGTCTTTAATCCATTTTGATTTGATTTTGGTATATGGCAAGAGGTAAGGTCTAGTTTCATTCCTCTACATATGAATGTCCAGTTTTCTCAGCACCATTTACTGAAGAGACAGTTATTTCCCCAATGGATGTTCTTGGTACCTTTGTCAAATATAAGTTGGCTATAAGTCTGTGGGTTGATTTCTGGTTCCCAATTCTGTTTCATTGGTCTGAGTATCTGTTCTTATGCCAGTACCATGCTGTTTTGTTACTATAATTTTGTAGTATAATTTGAAGTCAGGGAGTGTTATGCCTCCAGCTTTATTTTTTTTGCTCAGGATTGCTATGGCTATTCAGTGTCTTTTGTTATTCCATATGAATGTCAGTATCTTTTTTTTTTTTCTACTTCTGTGAAGAATGTCATTGGTATTTTGATGGGGATTGCATTGAATCTGTAGATCACTTTGGGTAGTATGGACATTTTCACAGTGTTAATTCTTCCAATCCAAGAGCATAGAATGACTTTCAATCTTTTTATGTCCTCTCTAATTTCTTTCAACAGTAATTTGTAGTTCTCATTGTAGAGATCTTTCACCTCCTTTGTTAAATTGATTCCTAGGTGTTTTATTTTATTTTATTTGGTGACTATTGTAAATGGGTTAGCTTTCTTGATTTCTTTTTCTGCTAGTTCATTGCTGGAGTATAAAAATACTACTGACTTTTGTGTGTTGATTTTGTATCCTGCAGCTTTACTGAAATTGTTTATCAACTCTATGAGTTTTTTTGTAGATAGAGTTTTTAGGCTTTTCTGTGTATAGGATCATGTCATCTGCAACAGGGACAGTTTAAATTCATCTTTTCCAATCTTGGTGCCCTTTATTTCTTTCTTTTGCCTGATTGCTCTGGCTAGTACTTCCAATACTACATTAAATAGGAATGGTGAGAGTGGGCATCCTTGTCTTGTTCCTGTTCTTACAGCTTTTCCCCATTCAGGACGATATTGGGGATAGGTTTGTTGAATATGGTTTTCATTGTGTAGAGATACTTTCCTTCTATAGCTAATTTGCTGAGAGTCTTAATCATGAAAGGATGTTGAATTTTGTCAAATGCTTTTCTGAATCTATTGAAAAGATCGTATGGTTTTTGTCCTTGATTTTGTTGATGTGGTTTGTCACATTTATTGACTTGCATATGTTGAACCATCCTTGCATGCCTGAGATGAATCCTGTTTGATTGTGGTGTATTTTTTTTTTTTTTTATGTATTGCTGTATTCAAATTGCTCATATTTTTTGAGGATTTTTATGTCTATGTTCATCAAAGGTCTTTGGCCTGTAGTTTTCTTTTTTGTTGTATCTTTGTCTGGTTTTGGTATCAGGATGATACTGGCCTCACAGAATGAGTTTGGGAGAATAGCCTCTGTTTCAATCCTTCGGAATTGTTTGAAGAGAATTGATATTAGCTCCTCTTTAAAGATTTGGTAGAATTCAGCAGTAAAGCCATCTAGTCCTGGGCTTTTCTTTGTAGGGAGACTGCTGATTACTGCTTCAGTCTTGTTGCTTGTTGTCTGGTCAAGTTTTCTTTTTCTTCTTCTTGGTTCAGTCTTGGTAGTTTGTATGTGTCCAATTTATCCATTTCCTCCAGGTTTTTTCTTTTTCAAATTTTTTATTGTACATGTCTGTGGGGTACAGCATCGAATATCAATATCAGTGTGCAACATGTGATATTCAAATCAGAACAAAAATCACATCTACCATTACACAAATTTGTTGGTGTATAGTTGTTTATAATAGTATCTAATGATTCTTTGTATTTCTGTGGTATCAGTTATAATGTCTCCTTTTTCATTTCTAATTTTTGTTGAGTCTTCCCTCTTCTTTTTTTAGTTAGCCTAGCATCTATTTTGTCTATTTGTCTATCATCTCAATAAATCGACTTTTTGTTTCATTGATCTTTTGTATCATTTTTGGGGGGTTTCCATTTCGTTTAATTCTGCTCTAATCTTAATTATTTCTTTCCATCTACTAATTTTGGGATTGGATTGCTCTTGTTTTTCTAGTTATTTGAGGCATAGCATTAGGTTATTTGAAATCTTTCTATTCTTTCGTTGCAAGTGTTTATTGCAATAAACTTCCCTCTTTGTACTGCTTTTGCAGTATCCTACCAGTTTTGTATGATGTGCCATTATTTTCATTAATTTTAAGACATTTTTTGATTTCTTGTTTATTTTCTTCTCAGACCCATAGGTCATTCAGGAGCATGTTGTTTATATTCCATTGTTGTATATTTTCCAGAGTTTTGCTTGTTATTAATTTCTAGTTTTAATCCACTGTGGTCTGAAAAGATACTTAAAATGAATTCAATTTAAAAAAATTTGTTGATACTTGATTTGTGACCTAACATATGGTGTGTCCTGGAAAATGTTCCATGTGCTGATTAGAAAAATATATATTCTGTGGTTGTTGGATGAAATGTTCTGTAGATATCTTCTAAGTCTAGTTGTTCTAAAGTATGGTTTAAATCCTGTGTTTCTCTATTGATTTGTTGTCTAGATGGTTTGTCCAATTTTGAGAGAGGGGTGTACAGCTCCCTGACTGTTTTAGTATTAGGGTCTATCTCTTTTCTTAGGTATAGTAGTGTTTGCCTTATATATCTAGATGCTGCAATGTTGGGTTAATATATATTTATGATTATTACGTCTTCTTGCTGGATAGTTCCCTTTATCATCATATAGTGACTTTCTTTGTCTCTTTCTATAGTCTTTGGTTTAAAGTGTATTTTATCCAATATAAGAATAGCTACTACTGTTTGTTTTTTATTTCCATTGGCATGGTATATCTTTTTCCATCTCTTTACTCTTAGTCTGTGTGTATCTTTACAAGTGAGGTGAGTCTCTTGCAGACAGCATATTGTAGGGTCTAGCTTTTTAATCCAATCAGCCTGTCTGTGTCTTTTGAGTGGGAAATTTAATCCATTTAAATTTAGGGTTGTTACTGAGCGGTATTGTCTTACTCTTGGCATTTTATCAATTTCATTTGGATGTTTTAAATATCTTTTGCTCTTTTGTTTCTTTCCTTTTTTTTTTCTTAGTCTTCAATGTTTCTTGGTTTTGGGGGGTGGTCAGATACAGTTTCTTTTTCTTTCTTGTTTGCATTTTTGTTCTAACAGTGGCTTTTGTTCTTTCTTGTGTATTCATGGTAGTGATTATCATTTTTTAGATTTCAGATGCAGGAGTCCCTTGAGGATTTCTTGTAGGGCTGGTCATGAACTCACACAGTTTTTGTTTGTCTGGGAAATACACTATTTCTCCTTCATTTCTGAACAACAGCCTTGCTGGGTATAGTATTCTTGTCTGGCAGTTATTTTCTTTTAGTGTTTTAAATATGTCATCCCATTCTGCTCTGGTATGTAGAGTTTCTGTTGAGAAGTCTGCTGTTAGTCTGTTGGAGATTCCCTTACAGGTGAGTTAACACAGAAACTCTTGCTGCTTTTAGTATTTTCTCTTTGTCACTGAGTTTTGCCAGTTTCATTATAATATTTCTTGGAGAAGACCTTTTCAGATTGAATCTGTTTGGGGATCTTTCAGCATCCTGAATCTGAAGGTCTGTGTCTCTGCCTATACTTGGGAAGTTTTACACTATTATTTCATTGAATATGTTCTCAATGCCTTTTCCTTTCTTCTCCTCTTCAGGAACATCCAGGATTCAGATGTTTGTGTGCTTAAGGTTGCCTGCTCTCTCTCTTAGATTTTCTTCATTTTTTAAATTCTGTTTCTTTCTTTCTTTTTTTTTCTGCCTGAGCTATTTTAAAGAGATTGTTTTCAGATCAGAAACTTTTTCTTCAGCTTGCTTTAGTCTGTTGCTTAAGCTCTTGATTGTGTTTTTTATTTCCTTGAATGACTCCTTCAGTTCCATGAGTTCTGCTACATTTTTTTAAAGTGATAATCTCTTTGTAAATTTCCTCTTTCATATTCTGGATAGTTTTGCTCCATTCATTGTGTTGTCTAACTGCATCTTCTTGTACCTCACTGAGTTTCTTTAATATTTTTACTCCAGAACTCCTTTTCAGGCATTTCAAGGGTTTCCTGCTCTATGGGGTCTGATATTTGAGAGTTATTGTATTCCTTTGGTGGACTCATATTTTCTTGTTTGTTTATTTTTTAGTTTGTTGTATTTCTAGTATCTCTACTTTGATGTCTGGTCATCTGGTAGGGCAGTTGCTTCTTCTATTACTCTCCTTCCCCGGTCTCCACTGTGACCCTCCTTGTGTCAATGCAGTCAAGTGGTTGGCAGTCTGCATACACAGCAACAGTGGCTACTGCAGCTGCTACTGTGATAAAGCTGCCCTTGCAGCAACAGTGGCTCCAGCAGTGGTGGGCTACTCACACAATGATGGTGGCTGCCTGGCAGCCACCCATTTGATTTCAGTGTCTACAGAAGTGGCCTACACAGCTTTGGTGTCCATAGCAGCAACAGGGTTACTTCCAGGTGGTGACAGCAGCAGTGGCAGCTGCAACTTTCTCCCTGGCAACTTCAGTATCCTTGGCAGCAGCAGAGTTACCTCGTGGGCATGATAGCAGTGCCAGTAGCTGCAACTGCATCCTTCACATTGGTGGTGTCCACTGTAGCAGTAGGGTTACCTTGTGGGGGTGGCAGCAGATCAGGTGGCTGCAACTGCCTTCCTCACATTTGTGGTGTCCAAAACAGCAGTGGAATTACCTCATGGGGGCAGCAGCTGTCTCCCTTGTGTCTGTCATGTTCTTGGCAGCAGCAGGGTTACCTCATGGCAGATGCAACTGTCTCCCTCGCATCTGTGGTCCTTGGTGGCAGCAGGGCTAACTCATGGATGTGGCAATGGTGGTGGTGGTTGCAACCACCTCCCTCACATTTGTGGAGTCTACAGCTGCAGCAACAGGACACCCACAGGACCGCTACTTTGTGGGGAGCTGCTCTGAGATGGACAATGGTTCTGGGACTGGACAGTGGTTCTGGTAACTGCAGTAGTGGTGACAGTAGACTCATTTCAATCTTCTACTGTGGGAGGAGTATGCCTTGGGCACCTCTAGTCTGCTATCTTCCTAGAAGTCCCACCATTCTAATTCTACTCCATTTCTATGAACTTGACTTTTTAAGATTCCACATGTAAGTGAAATCATATGGTATTTGTCTTTGTCTCACTTATTTCACTTAATGCCTTCAAGTTTCAACCATGGTGTTGGAAATCATAGGAGTTCCTTCTTTTTTATTGCTCAGTAATATTCCTCTGTGTGTGTGTGCATGTGTGCATGTGCACACACGGCACATCATCTTTATCCATTATTCCATTGACAGACACATGGGTTGTCATGGCTATCATGAATATTCTTCAGTCAACATGGCAGTGCACATATCTTTGAGATACTGATTTCAATTCTTTTGAATATATACCCAAAAGTGGGATTACTGTACCATATGGTTGCCCTATTTTTAATTTTTTGAGGAATCTCCATACTATTTTCCAGAGTGGCTGTACCAATTTACATTCCCACTAACAATGTGCAAGCATTCCCTTTTCTCTATATCCTCACCAATACTCATCTTTTGTCTTTTTGTTAATAGCCATCCTACCAGGTGTGAGGTGGTATATCCTTGTGGTTTTAATTTGCATTTCCCTGATGGCTAGTTATGTTGAGCACTTTTTAATGTAAAAGCCATTTTTATGTCTTATTTGGAGAAATGTCTATTTAGGCTCTTTACCCATTTTTGAATCTTTTCTTTTTCTTTTTTGCTATTTAATTGTATTAGTTTCTTTTATATTTTGGATATTAACCCCTATCTGATATATGGATTGTGAATATTTTCTTCCATTCCATAAATTGTCTTTTCATTTTGTTGATGGTTTCCTTTGCTGTACAGAAGCTTTTTAGTTTGATGTAGCCCCACTTTTATTTTTCCTTTAGTTGCCTAACTTTTTGGGGTCATATCCAAAAAGTCATTGCCAAGACCAATGTCAGGGAGTTTTGTACCTATGTTTTCTAAGAGTTTTACAGTTTCAGGTCTTACGTTTAGGTCTTTAATCCATTTCGAGTTAATTTTTGTGAGTGGTGTAAGATAGGGGTCCAATTTTACCTTTTTGCATATGGATATGCAATTTTCCAGCACCATTTACTGAACAGACTATCATTTCCCCATTGGGTATTTTTGGCGCCCTTGTCAAATACTAGTTGGCTGTGTACATGTGGTTTTATTTCTGGGGTCTCAAATCTGTTCCATTGGTCTGTCTGTTTTTATGCCTGTACCATTCTGTTTTGATTACTATGGCTTTGCAATATAGTTTGAAATCAGGAAGTTTGATGCCTCCAGCTTTATTCTGTTTTCTCAAGATTGCTTTGGCTATTTGGGGTATTTTGTGATTCCATGTGAATTTTAGAATTGTTTCTTCTATTTCTGTGAAAAATACACCTGGAATTTTGATAGGGATTGAATTAAATTTATATGTGGCTTTGGGTAATATGAACATTTTAACAATATTAATTCTTCCAGTCCATGAACATGGGTATCTTTTATTTGCCCTAATCCTGCCAAATCTGAGAAAAATAGGACTGGGAATGAAGGGTGTGGGACTATCTGTTCCAGCATAGCCCTCGGGAGGCCACTGTCATGTTTGTGTCCCCTTTGCCACAGCATTGAGCAGGGGAGGGCCAAAGGCTTTAGTTGGATGCCTGTGACACACTCCAGGGTGACAAGCTAGCCCACTTAAGCTGACCCTCAGGGGCACCCTCAGGCCTCCAGAACCCTAGCCTCAGAACAGCCCCCTCTTCCCTCTGGGGCACAGCTGGGCACCCTGCCCCACTGCCTAATGGCAGTCACTTGACAGAGATTGAATTTGGATAAATGCTTGCTTGGGACTCCCACTCCATGACAGAGCTACTGCAGCATTGCTCAGTCACAGGTTTCTCTCCCTCTTCTGGCCCTAAGGTCCTTCCCTCTTGGAGCCCATACCTCAGGCTCTTCTCTCTTATTCTTGAGCTGATCCCAAACCCACCTTGGCCTGGTGTGGTGCTTGCCAGCCTTTCCCTCTTCAGGCCTTGAAGGCCATGTTTCCAATCATGCTCTGACTTTCACTTTGTTTCCAGACTGCTTTCTTGGCTTGAGGTTTGGCACCAGTGCCCTAGTCCTGGCCATCCCATGGTCAAGTGCCCTATGGCTTGAGAGCTTTCAACCACAGCCCCTCCTTCCTCACTGCCTCAGCATTTCCAGGTACCTCTCCCTGAGTCAAGGCACTGACACAGTCACCCCCCTTTTTATTTGCAAAACCAACACATCTGCATTGCATCAAGAAAGGTGGAGATCCAAGGGCCTGAGAGAAAAAGCAAGGGTTGTTTTCATTCCACCCAGAGGAGAAAGAAAGAAGGGCACATTTATCCATGCGGAAACCCTGCAAATATGACAATGGATGAGAAGGTGGCCTTTTTATGCTTTGCTCATCAGAGGATGAAATCTATGGGGAGCAAATGCTACCTTCAGTGCCATTTTCTTGTGCTGTGAGAACTAGGTTTGAGATGCCCCTTTAGGAAAAGTTTTTTAATAGAGTTCTTGGTCATTTTCCCAGATTCTTTTTAAAAAAAAAACAAACAAAATCTAACCCAAAGGCAAACGCGCGCGCACACACACACACACACACACTCACATACATGCACTCTTAGTTTGAGCTGATTCTAACCATTCCAGACACATTGGTTAGCAGCTCCCTCAGGTCCAGAGTGGGAACTTGGCTCCCACCTGCCTCTTCTGAGGCAAAGGCTGGTAAGATTGAACATTACAGCTGAGGTACTGGCAAATGGTTCCCAGTTCACAGGGCTCATTGGCAGAGGAGGAACTTGGCAAACAATGGGCACCAAGAAAGGAACAGACAATAACTGAACTCTGGGTATTATTTATAGGCATCTGGGGCTGGCTTGTCATGGACTTCAAATCAGCACTCAATTTAGTTGAAAACCCAAAGAAGCCCTCTTGCATTGGGTCATCACAAGAACCGTTTGGTATGAGTGAATTTTTACCTCTTCCTTTGGCTGATTTGGTGTGATTAATAGCTCACCTGTTGTCAGCTCATGTTTCTTGTGGATCCACAGCTCTGAAGGTCCACCTGAACTCATTCTCACCTTCTTTTTCTGAGTGACACTTTAGTAATACCTTAAGCACAGATTTTGCTTTCTCTTCAGGACAGTCCTTTGAGAAATCCATGGAAAGATGGTTATGGGGAGGTGCAGTGAGCTGCCCAAGGTCACTAGGGCCAGGTGGAAGAGCTGGAACTGCCTTCCGGCCATTCTGTTCCTACAAGCCACTCACTCTTGTTAGCCTTGCTGTGGCTCCCATGTGTTCTCCCCTGATCACCACTGACACTTAAATGACCAAATGACTGTTCTACCCTGAATCCTTGGTCTTGTGCTGTCCAAAAGCATCTTTACTACCCATGGACCATTTTCATCTCTTGTATCAAATAGTTTTGTTCCTAGCATTCCATGGTTAAGTGTGACTCTTGAAATTGTGCTTTGAAATTAAGTAGAATAATATTAAAAGTTGATTCATTTAACAAATATTTACTGGGAACTAGTAATGCCAACTGGGAAATGGGGACTACCAGGTACTGGGGATCTAAGAATGTTCAAAATCTCTTTCCCAGCTGCCACAGAGATTCATTAAAAGATAGAAATGAAGTGAAACAACACAGATAAGCCTGTAATTACAGCCACGATGGGCACTGTGAAGAAAAGAAACATGGTGCTGTAAGGGGGTAAGATGGAAGATTGGCATAGCCTACCTGCAGTCAGGAAGGCTTCCCTGAAGGGTGACAGGTGAGCTGAGAGCTGGAGATTGAGAGGGTGTTAAGTAGACAAGGTGGGCATGGCAGGAAGTACACTTGGGCAAAGGCCCTGTGGCAAAGGGCACCTGACATGCTGGAGGAATTGCAAGCGGGCCAGAGAGGCAGCAGTGTGACAAGAGAGGGTGGTAGAGGCTGGGCTGGGTCACCCCTGAGGTCTCTTCCAGGGCCATGACAAAGACAGCCCTCAGGTATGTCAGGAGCTCGGCTGAGCTGGGAGAGAGCAAGCTGAGTTGCCAGGTGTCAGAGTAGCTGGTTAAAGCAACAAGCTAAAAATGAAAGTTAAGCCTTTAATCACATTCTGCGATGGTACAGCAAGGGGCTAACATCAGAGAAATTGCTAACTTCCCTGTCCCATTTTTCCCCTTGAAACAATGTGCTGTCAAGGGTCAGGTGGATCAGCTCAGGCATAGTGTTGTCTCACTGTGGACAGCCCCAAACAAAAGGCTCCAGCAGTGTTAAAGAGCTTGAGGGTATGGGGAGGGCAACCGGTAAGGGCAAGGGGTGGGACAGCCCCGGGTGCTAAGTCAGAGTGGGAAAAGTGTCCTCAGGGTCTTCCCCCTTCCCCTCATACAAAGGCCTCAGCAGAGACACATGAAGAAGACCTCAGCCCAAGGCCTCAGATAAAGACACCCAGGCATGAAGTTTCCGAGCTAGGCAAGCACATTTGTGAAGAGTATGACCAGGGGAGGACCTCAAGACCTTGACTGCAGCTCCCTCAGAGACGCAGACACTCAGCATCCACAAGGCTGCTGCGGGGAGGGCAGCTTTCCCCCTGAGGCGCGCCAGGCAAAGTGTTTGTGATTGCCTGTGGCTGGGCCTCAAAAGTCACACATAGGTTTTTAACCAGGAGTCAGACTCCTTCAGTTAGATGTCCCTTACTCCCAGGGATTTCATCATATTCTAGAAGAAAGAGTTAAGCTTTGAGAAGGTGACAGTAAAGAAGGAGAGAGCAAGCTACCTAGTTCACTATGAGGGCACAGTGGTAGCAGCAGGGCATGGAACGGTGTTGAGAACATGGACATGGTCCTGCGTACAAGGTTTCCATCCAAGTGGCCTCTGCAAATGTTAATAAGTTAAAATTTCAGGTAATTGCTATAGTTTCAGAGAACAGGGCATTATGAGAAACAATAAAAGGGGGACTTAATTTAGATTTGGCGTGGTGGTGGTAGAGAAAGTTCTTTCCAAGCAAATGAGGTTTAAGCAGAAACCTGCTAGAGAGTAGGAAGCAGCCCGGGGAGGGTTAGAGGGAACGGTGCTGCAGGCAGAGGGAACAGCAGGTGCAGAGACACAGGAGGGGGTTGTGTTTTATCCTAACCAAGAGAAGGACATGATCGAATGTGAAAGGTTCAGGGAGAATGAGGGGGTAGAGAGGAAGAGAAAGAAGAAAAAGGATATGGGAGTGAGAAAAAGAGAGGAGAGAGGCTTATGATGGGAAAGGAAAGGAGGGAATAGTCTTTGAGAGGCATAAAGTGTTGGGTGTCATCATTGTAGGCCTTATATAGTGTTGAAGAAAGCTAGGTTTGGGGTTGAAAGAGTTACATCCTGTAAGGACAGCCCTGTGGGGTTGGCTCAAGGCTGGGACCCTGGGCTGGGGGAGACTTTGCAGACCTTGCTCATCTCCTGAGCTGGATGTCAGGAGACCTCTCACAGGACAGCAATTTGAGCTCTGTTCCAGGCAGCTGCAGGCAGCTCAAGGTTCTGAAGCAATGGGAGAGGCCCCTCATGCTCCTGCCAAACGGAGGCCTTGTGTCCCTACCACCAGGGAGGCTGAGACCAGATGACTGCAGCATGCACAAATTCCCAGAAAGCCTAGACCCTCCAGGACCTGGCGTGGCAGATTAAACAAGAGCCCACTCCTTCAGAGTCTGAACTTATAGACTAGTTAAATTTCACTTTGTATAATTAGTATCATAACTACAGATTTCATCTTACAATAATTGTATCCCTATTTGACAGATAAAGGATAAGGATTTGATTAAAAGCTGTTATGAAAAATTATCTAAAACTTAGAAATAAGGCAAAAGAGTGACTGTATATGCTTTCCATGTGACAATGAAGCATTGTCTAACGTTTCACTGCCACTTACTACCATAAGCCCAGTGAATTTAACCTTTTATTAAATCTTTCTGAAGGATTGTTGCCCTTTCATATTAGGCCCTGTTTCTAATCAAGTGCTTGACGTCATCTTTAATTATTGCTTGGACACGTTACTCAACTAAGAGAATCTGTTTCTTGTCCAAAAGCTAATTATGAAAATGAAATCAGTCACCCAAAGACATATTATTTACTTGGATCTCTTTATAAGGCTGTCATAAGGATACAAGGACAGGAGCAGTATCTCTTTTCACACACAGAAGGAGAAGTGGAAAAGCACTGGAAATATACCTCACCAACCTCACAGCTCTCTCTCAAACTAGGTCTGTCCGGGATCAGGCATTTAGAGCAGCCACTGAGGAGAACAGGAAAGTAAGAGAGCATTAATTTCCCCAGGCACAAGCACAAGTCAGAGGTGATATTTAATTTGAGTAAACTTCACTCCCACCAAATTGATGGATTTGGTGAATGATTTGAGCAAATTGGCCATTGGCTTGGGGGTTCTGGATATTACCTGCAGCTTGGACTACCATTCCAAAATTTTTGGCAGCAAATCAATGCAGTGAATTTTGTCCAAAATTCAGCCAGCCATCTGGATGTTTTGGTGACATCGTTAAGTGTTTGACTGGATCACTGCCTGAATTCAGAGAATCTTTTGATGTAGAATGCTGGTGTTGCTAGTTAAAAATGATAACTTTTACCACCTATAGTTGAACTGACAAGATATTTGGGTCTGGTATGGCTGAGATTACAACCATAGCCATAACCTTTCTAGGTCTAGTTTCTTCACTGATAAACTGGGAATAAAAATGCCATTATAGACTGAATGTTTGTGTACCTTCAAAATTTATAGGTGAAACCTAATCCCCAATGTGATGGTATTAGGAGGTAGAGTATTTGGTAGGTGATCAGGCCATGAAAGTGGAGCCCTTATAAATGGGATTAGTGCCCTTATAAAAGAGACTCCATGGTACTGGCATAAAAACAGACACACTGATCAATGGAATAGAATAGAGAATCCAGAAATCAACCCACATACCTACAGCCATCTGATCTTTGACAAAGGCACCAAGTCTACACACTGGGGAAGAGACTGTCTCTTCAGCAAATGGTGCTCAAATAACTGGATATCAATATGCAGGAGAATGAAACTCGACCCATACCTCTCACCATATACCAAAATCAACTCAAAATGGATTGAAGAATTAAATATACACCCTGAAACATAAAACCTCTTAAAGAAAACATAGGAGAAACATTTCAGGAAGTAGGACTGGGCACAGACTTCATGAATATGACCCCAAAAGCACAGGCAACCAGAGGAAAAATAAGTAAATGGGATTATATGAAACTAAACAGCTTCTGCACAGCAAAAGAAACAATTAACAGAGTTAAAAGACAACCAACAGAATGGGAGAAAATATTTGCAAAATATACATCTGACAAAGGATTAATATCCAGAATATACAATGAACTGAAACAACTTTACAAGAAAAACACAAGCAACCCAATTAAAAAATGGGCAAAAGAGCTAAATAGGCATTTCTCAAAAGAAAATATACGAATGGCCGATGGACATATGAAAAAAATGCTCAACAACACTCAGCATTTGGGAAACGCAAATCAAAACCACACTGAGATTTCATCTCACCCCAGTTAGGATGGCTAATATCCAAAAGACTGTGAATAATAAATGCTGGCTAGGTTGCAGAGAAAAAGGAACTCTCATGCATTGTTGGTGGGACTGCAAAATGGTGCAGCCTTTATGGACAATGGCATGGAGGTTCCTCAAACAATTGCAGATAGAACTACCATATGACCCAGCTATCCCACTACTGGGAATATATCCAGAAGAATGGAAATCATCAAGTCGAAGGTATACCTGTTCCCCAATGTTCATCGCAGCACTCTTTACAATAGCTAAGAGTTGGAACCAGCCCAAGTGTCCATCATCAGATGAGTGGATATGGAAAATGTGGTACATCTACACAATGGAATACTACTCTGCTATAAAAAAGAATGAAATACTGCCATTTGCAGCAACATGGATGGACCTAAAGAGAATTATATTAAGTGAAACGAGTCAGGCACAGAAAGAAAATATCAGATATTCTCACTTATTTGTGGGAGCTAAAAATAAATAAATAAATACACAAATAAACTGGGCGGTGGGGGGGAAGAAGACACAACAATTACAATTCCTTGAAGTTGATATGGCAAGCGAACAGATATGAGGTTGTTGGGAAGGAGGGGGGAGAGAGAGGGGGAGAGAGGTTTTCCATAATGGGCCACAATAATCACATTGTATACTGACAAAATAAAATAAAATTTTTTAAAAAAAGACCCCCAAAGAGTTCTCTTACCCCTTCTACCATATAAGGACACAGCAAGAAGGTGCTATCTACAAACCAGAAAGCAGGCCTTCACCAGACACTGAATCTGCTGGCACCTTGATCTTGAACTTCCCAGCCTCCAGAACTATGAGAAATAAATTTCTGTTGTTTATAAGTTACCCAGTTTATGGCATTTTGTTATAGCAGCCCAAACAGACTAAGACAAATACTCACCTTGATTCCCTCATGTGGGTATTGGCAGATCACATGAGAAAAGAATGAAACTTAACACTATGCAATGGTATAACAGGAACCAGAAAACTACAGTGAAAGATCCCATTTGATAGAGGAAAGAATAGAAAATATCCAGTAGTCACTGGCCCTTCGCAGTGATAGGATCCTCCCAGGCAGGCCTGGTGAAGACTCTGCCCTGGAGGTAGGGGGAGCTGCTTCCTTGACCCTCTTTCTCCAAGGCACCATCTGCAGTGGGCACTGGGGAGGATGCAGTTCCTGGGGGTAATGTAACTTTCATAGAACTCAGCCCACACTTGCAGGTCTGGGGCCTCAGTAAAGCTGTACAATCACAGGCTTTTTAGGCCATGTTCACTGTTTCTCTAACAATTACTACAAAAATGTGATAGGCTTCTCTTCAATTTGCCTCCAGTTGGTTCCATATGCCACAAAAAAACACCCTGTATTCTTTCTTTGAATGCATTCCTCAAGCATGCTTCATTTCTTTGCTTCCCAACCCTACCTTTCTTTCTCTCAATGAAATGTACCTATATTGAGACCAACTGAATCAGTAGGTTTGGGAAGGCAGCATTCTTTATCTGACCTTTGCCACAGGTCTGAGCCTCTTTGTTTTACTGAAAAACCCTGATGAGATGTTGCTGTTCAAAGCCTTTTTTGGTCTTATCTCTTACTATTTAGGGCCCAGAATCAATAGGTCTTTCTAATACCCCAAGACCTTTTAGTCTCTGAACTCTCCCTATTCCGTTACTCTGCTTGTAAATGAGACAAACTTGCCTGAGCTCGTCTCTTTCCTGTAATACTGTAAAACCCTGCTTAACTCAGCAACAGCCAAAACACTCAATCAGTCTTTAGAGCCACACACTCAGCATGCATGTGCTCTGCTTTCCAAGTGATCGAAGGTTTCATTTTATCAAATGTTCTTCATTTTTCCTCCCACTATACAGATTACCCCACCACTGCTGCCTGATTAAGCTAATGCCATACAACTTCAGTATTTTGAACATGGCAGCAAACAACTTCATGATACAATTTTTTTTTTTTTTTTTTTTGTGGTAGTTTGGGTAGGGTAGACTGCAGTGGCAAAAAGACTAAAGCATGCAATGACTCAACACTTAGACATTTATTTCTTACACACAGAATACTCCAGGGAGATTCCAGATTAGCAGGGAGATGTGTGAGGGTGTGTGTGTGTGTGTGTGTATGTGCGTGCATGTGTGTGTTTCTGCTTTACACAGTCATTTTAGGGACGGATATTTCTTATGTGGCTTCTAAGATTGCCTTGGGTGATGGGGCATCATTAGCTAGAAGGGAAAAGGGGATCACACATGGGGGAGTTTTATGGGCCAGGACTGGAAGTAGCACACATCATCACTTCAACTCATCATCTACAGGGCAGGGAGACTGGGAAATATAGTCTATCCATGAGCCCAAGAAGAAGAAATGGATTTTTGCAGACCAGTGTCTGCCACAGTGTCCCTTTCTGAGATACCTTGTGTTAGTCCATTTCTGTTCCTCAGAACAGAATTACCTGAAACTGGGTAATTTATAAAGAAACAATATTTATTGCTGACAGTTGCAGAGGCTGGGAAGTCCAAAGCTTAGGGAAGACATCTGGTGAGGTGACTCTACAGAAATGCAGGGTGTCACTTGGTGAGAATGGTAGAGCAGAGAGAGAGAGACGCTCTCATGAACTCTCCTTTTAAAGCCCTTAGATCCATGCCTATGACCACCATTAAACCATCAATGGGTTTATCTACGTACTTGGGCATGGTCCTCACCATTTAATCACCTCTTCAAGGCCCCCCCTTTCAATTATCATAATAGCACTTCCCACCTTCTTGACATTGTCACAGTGGGGGTTGAGTTTCTAATACATGGACTTTGGGAGACACGATTCAATCCAAGGCACACTTCATCCTTCACCTGTGAAGGAGTGCTGGCCTCACAAGTCTGTGGCAAGGGGAAGGTGAGACAAGGTTGTGGTGCAGCACCATGAAATGCTACAGCATGGTTGAAACACCTTGGAGGGAGAACAGTAAAACACCAGGTAAAATATACAGGAGACAGAGAAATTATCTCCACATGGCCTACATGAGTAATTTTTTTCCTTGCTTTAGACTACTCCTTTATGGAGAAGGATGTCTCTCCATCATCAGAAATAACTCCTGGTATATGTTTATGCACATCCATGCACAGCATACACCTAGCAGATAATTTTTTGCTGTCTTTCATAAATTGCCACTGCGGGAGACTGTGTCAGCCTTTTACATGACGGCTTTGACAATAATGTGATGCCTGAGTCACTTCCAGATACTTTGTCTACAGTAAAAAATGTCAGCTAGAAAAACGAGCTGTTGCTTTTGCCACATGACTGTGTACACATGCCCCACATCTACGCCAATTTGGGCCGTGTCTCTGAATAAAGGGCGTGGTAGTGAGATCCAATCCTGCAGGGAGATGTTTTCAGAGTGAACGTTGGGGAGCATGTGCCTCCAGTGCTCTTTGATCTCAGGAAGGGTCCAGGGATGCAGAGATGGAGAGAGGTCTTCTGCCAGTTTTCTGGGATGAGAAGAAGGCAACCCTTGTCTCTGGAAACACCTGAGGAGTTAGCAAGATCTAGTTGTGGTGGAGAGGAAGTTTCAGGGAAGAAATCTGAGTATTTAAATGGCAGGTGGACACGCATTTGATTGAGTGTTTGATTGAGTCTCTGCATTTGAAGGATTAGAAGAGACTTTTGTGGCATGCAAAGTCATATATAAAGGATGAATCTCATTTCATTCTTTTGATTAAAAAACAAAGTTTTCTCTAAGACCCCTCTCCCTTCTTCTTGGGCCATATTAGCACAAAACTAAAGATTTTGGCTACCTTCCCAGAACAAAACGAGGTGTGTGAGTGTGTGTGTGTGTGATTCTCAATCATCTGAGATTCTTGTCTGTCTTTTCCTCAAGGTCATCCAGGAGTACATGGAAACAGTGAGTATTTACAATTCTTTTTCTGTTTTTTTAAGGTCAAAGTGAAATATGCAACTTTAGCTTGTTGATGTTATTATTACTATTTATGACTGTAAATATTAGTATTAGTGTTAGACAGATAGAGTGAATGACCTTCAAGGAGCAGACCAACACTAAGATTTTAAGATTTTGATTTGGTGTTATTCATATTAAATTATCCGTTAGGCTATTGTATCGCCCACTCAAAGCACTTTGTTTAGTTTATACCCATTCATTCTCATTTTGACGCACATTCAGAAGGGGAGACAGCATTTAGGGTGGAAGGGACAGCCCACGCAAAGGCCTGGAAGTGGAAATGAGTCTGCAATGTCAGGGGCACACCTGTGGAACTTGGTTCCTCCAATCATATGTTCACCTTGGATCCTTGGTTGGGAATAGGATTAGGGAGCAGCCCAGCAGTGCCCAGTGTGGACCTTCTTTGAGGCCTGAGTTTGAAGATGGTTCAGTCAATGTAGGAATCCACATGAGAAGTTGAGGTTTTTATTTGGACCAAATCTGGGGCTAGGTGAAAGCATGCTTAGAAGCCTGCAGCCTTCTAGTACATGAACTTTCTAGCACACTAACATCCCTGCCCTCTTTGTGAACCCTTAATAAGGCTCTTACCTTGGTGAATGCAATTAGAGCCGGAAGCCAAACTGTGTAACACCTTAGATAGTTTCTTTCGTTAAAACTCAGTCAATTTTATGAGCGACTCAGAAATCCTACTCAAGAAATGCTAGAAAGACAAATAAAAATGGATATTGCATTTCTGGGGTTTAAACTGTAGTTTAGGGTTTCTAAACCAACATTCCACGGCTGGGCTGCCCGGTGCAGAATTTTACAGACTTGTGCATGTGTGTCTTTCCAGACCAGGATGAGGGTTCTCTGGCTTTCATAAGACTCTCAAAGGGGCCCATGAGCCTAGAAAGTTAAGGAGCACTGGTTTGGTACAGAAGCTGGACATAAACAGTTCAAACTTTGGTTTACGTCACCACTTGTCCTCACATAAAAATGTGCCACCCAGCTGTTGCTTCCATGCCTTCTCTAGAGGGGCCCAGAGCTTGTTCTCAGATCTGGCTAAGAATTGCCTGTCTCCTTCCCCTTCTCCCTCCCTCTCCAGTCTCAAAAGCCCTGACTCCTGATCACCCCTGTGGTTCACCAGCAGGGCCACAGTTGCACAACTACATTCCCAACAACCAAACCAAACTTTCCTGCTGCTTTAGACTGCCCCATCTCTATGTCACTTCATCTATTTACTCTGTCAATAAAATATTGACATTTCATGCTATCCTAGAATTTAGTAGATGCCAAGCCTGGCTCACTTCTATATACCCTGCAATGAAAATCCAGCAACATTTTTACAAATGTCACCATCTCCATTGCCATTAATAACCAACACTTGTAATTGTAGCTATAATACCGTTTGCTGGTTAAATGTGCTGTTTTGGTTCTGTTTCCAGGTGTTTTATCTCCTTTGAGTCTTGCAATATGGCTGGAGGCAAGTAGGGGAGGTACACCCCATATTTTCAGAGATGAGACAACAGAGCAGAGCCAAAAGATTGAGGTGTCTGGCATCCAGTCCCAAGTAAGTTAGAAACAAAGCCAAGATAGAACAGGGGTCTAAATTTCCTTTCCTGCTTCCTGCCCCACTATACCTTTGTGTACACTTTGTGATGAGCGGTCAAATTTCATTTTAAGCCAATCCAAGACCCTAAACGGGATTCTTGAATTAAGCCACTTGCAAATGGAATGTATTATGGTTGCTGTGAGATTTGACTGCTTAAGTCACTCTGGAGGAAAGCTCTGTAACTGGGCTTTTAATTGGATTGGCCAAAGATAATCAAGCATAACCATCTGTAGATTTTTAAAATAATTATATTTTATTAGGCAGATAGAGCTAGCTTTTACCACAACACATTAGAGTTGCTAATTGTCTCTCATTCCCAGTATTTTTGTGTTCTTTTCCATTTGTTGGCATCCTCTGCTGGAGGTTCAATGCCTCAGGGAGTGGAAGCTTGGATTATTGCATTGATCTTATTATGCAAAAAAATGCTGAATTTACTTTATTTAGCATGTAGGAGCAGGGCCTTTGCACCTCTGCATCCTCTCCTCTTTCCTACTCCATGCACAGCAGAGCCAAACCTGGAACACTAGGCAAAGGTATGGATGGTCTGTAGTGTGGATTAAGAGCTGTGTGCATAGCCCAGCACACAGAGGGCCAGGGAGAGGAAGGAAAACAATCCTTAGCACTGAGAAGATCAAACTCTGAAATGTCTACAGTCTATATGAAATGATGTTTCTCCTGTTGACAGGACTGGCGCCATTTTAAGGAAACCCCTCCATTTTGTAAAAATTCAGGCGAGAAAAACCCAGGCAGGAAAATGTGGGAGGGGCTGGGAGGAGCCATGCTAACCGGAAAATTAGCTTATGTACTGTTGGCTTGCTTGCATTGGCTAATAACTCCTAGTGCGGTGATCAGGTGACTGAGTTGCCGTGCTTGCAGCTTTAAAAAACGAAAGTAGGGCCGGCCCGGTGGCGCACTGGAGAGTGCACAGCTTGGGAGCACGGCAGCGCTCCCGCTGAGGGTTCGGATCCCATGTGGAGATCGGTTCCCACTCACTGGCTGAGCGCGGTGCTGGCGCGACACTGAGGGTTGCGATCCCGCTGCTGGTCCCCGGTGCAGGCGCGACACCGAGGGTTGTGATGCCGTTACCGGTCAGTAAAAAAGACAAAAAGGAAATAAAATAAAATAAAATAAAAAATAAATAAATAAATAAAAATAAAAAACGAAAGTAAAAACGGCTAGGGGCCGCACTCTGAATTGGCTGGTGCAGTCCCAGCTGCTGGCAATAAGTTTTATTTTTTTCCATATTGGTCTCCGAGGGTGATTTCTCCCAACGCCTATAACATATAGAGTCACTGGATTGATGGAGGCAACAAAGCTCCTTCCTTGATGTGATTATTGGCACACAATCCTTGCATTTTCGATCACTTTCTGCTGGTGCTAATTCTCCCCAGTATAGTCAAAGAGGCACTAAAAATAGGTAGGTAATTGGGGATAGTACAGGCAGTCCTATGGATAATTAATACCAAAAGCCTCATGGACCACCCAGAGTTAGCCCAGTTAGAAAAGGAGTGCTTTTGTATATGCTGGGTGATGCCATTCATGGTGCAGGGAAGCTGGTAGAGTGGGTTCTGGGATGAAGGATGTGGAGACCTGGTCACCCCAGAAACCCTTTCATTTTGAAGATCTCTATTCTGAAGCAGATGTGGCCTGGGGAGTAATACTGTAAAGAAGAAGAGGGGTCACACCGAAAGGAACCAGCCTGTGGGAGGAGGGTGTAGCATAGGCTGGAACCTGGACTTGGATTCCTGGACCTAGGACCTGGGAATGAGCAGGGCAGCTCAGGGCCAGAGGGACACATCCTTTTCCCTGGAATTTGCCATAGGAATCATACCTGAATTAAACCAGGCTAAAATCGTCTGGTTATTGCTAATTGCAATATTCCTAGCAGGCTATGTGGTAATATGGTCACCCTTTAGCATCTCTGATGTCCCTATTAACAAGCCCCATTGCCTCTGAACAAGTCAGTAGAGTCATTGACTGTGATCTGACTATTCAGCCTTTCTGATTTAGGTAGAAAAAAAATTAGGTAGGATGGGTGATCTTTCAGGCACATTCTATGCAAGAATGACTCGGCTTATTTCTTTATTACACTGGAAGATCTATTTTGAAATTTCTCATAAACTCAAATAACAAATACTCTGACAAACCAGGGTACAAGCTAAAATGGATAAGCTGATACTTCTTTGGGTGTAATATGCCAACAAAGCGTTAATGCAATGAGCGAGTGTGTTCTTTCATTTAAGTCAACTCAGGAAATATTTCTGAACTCTCTACTCTGTACAGAGCATGGCATTCTATGAAAAGAATTTCAGCAAAACTCTGTAGTGAGGGACGTAGGGCAGAAGGAGTCCAAACACAGGGTTGATATCTTTCTATTTGCAGTTGCTCCTTTTTAGCCTGACAAACCAAGGAGAAGCTGGAATTTGACAGTTAAAAATAAAAACATGTTGAAACCTACCATGACATTCTCTGAAGTCCTTGTTTCCTAAAATGCAGCAGCCCTGATAGGACAAAGTATGCTCCAACCCAGTTTCTCTTGGTTCCTAAAATATGTATTGACTGTTACCACACTTGGAAGATGCTTTTATTTTTTCGGTAGCCTAAAGTCAGGTAGTGCACAAGGCTGCATACTGATGGCATTCAGAAATATTCAACAGGCATGAGCTAAGATACTGAAGGAATTCAATATTGTGACACTTTCCTTTGGCAAATAGATATTGACTAGACCAAAGATTTGCTTTATGGTGGAAAGAGAATTTATCTGATACGTAATTTCAGCCATGTGGAGGCATATCCAGTATTCCTCAATAGTGACTAGCCTCTCACAAAATTATGAAGCTGATTATGTTTGCCTTTGGGACCTTCAGCCCCATACTTGGCTCCATCCCTTAATTTCAGATGCCCTGCATTCCAGTCAACAAGGCACTGGCCCTGGATACCTGTCTAAAGCTGCTCTTTTCTCTGCTGTGAGTCCTCCGTGATCCACTCCAGCCAGTTGCTCCTACTACTTTTTTCCATCTTCCACTCCAAATCCAACCAAGGAAATGAACATTGTTTTCTAACTTAATTCCCCTGTGTTTAGGGAACATAATCTTTAAGATATCGGTACTTTGAATTTTGTTGAAAACTGCTTTGTATCCCAGCATATAGTCAATGTTGACAAATATTCCATGTGCACTTAAAAAGAATGTGCTTTCTGCAGCTGTTGAACGCAGTGTTGTGCTAAAATCTCCCACTATCATTATGCATTTGTCTATTTTTCCTTTTGGTGTTGTCAATATTTGCTTTAGACATTTTGAAGCTATGTTATTGGTCGCATAGAAATTTAGAATTGTTCTATGGTCCTTTTGGATTGACTCTCTTATTATTATGAAATACTCTCCTTTATCTCTGGAAATGCTCTTATCTTAAAGTCTACCTTATACTATAACCATATACCCACATCCTCTGTCTTTTATTTAAGGTGTGCATGATTATGTTTTACTATTCTCTTACTTTTAATCTTTTAGTACCTTTATATTTAAGGTATATTTCTTATAAGCAATGGTTTTTTATCTAATTTCACAATCTTTGACTTTTAATTAGAATATTAAGTCTAAATATTCATATTTAATGATCTATTTGAGTTTAAATATGCTATTCTACAATTTATTTCCTATTTAGCCCACCTGTTTGTTTCTTTTTCTCCTTTTCTTACTCTCTTTTTGTCCAACCAAGTATCTTTATTGTTCCATTTTCTCCCTCTATTGGTTTCTTAGTTATACAGCCTTTTGCTATTATTTAATGTTACCCTCAAAATCACAGCATTTATTCTTGACTTAGAATCTAATATAAATTAATATTTTACCACCCTCTGGACAATTCAAGGGGCTTAGAACCCTTTGACTCCGTTTATCCCCTTCTGTATCATCTTTTATAAACCAGGTTTTCAAAAATATTTAAATCTTTTTTTTTTATTCTTATTACCGATTTTTCTATGGCATCACATCTTTCTATGTGCTTATATTTTTCTTCGTTTTTCTCTTATTTGGCATACAACTTAAAGTAATTTTTTTCAAAGATTTCTAATAGGTATATTTTCAAGCCTCTGAATATCTAAAATTGGCCTTCCGAAATGAATGGAAATTTCTCTGAATATAAAATGTAGCATTCATAAACTTTAACCCATTGATAATCTGATTTTTTTTGGGGGGGGGTTAAAATTTTTTTTGTGGCTGGCCAGTCTGTGGATCCAAACCCATGACCTAGGTGTTACCAGCACCACACTCTTCCAAGTGACCTAACTGTCCAGCCCTGATTTTGCTTTTAATCATGAGACTTACAGGAGTTTTTCTTTATTGTAGTCCAAATATTTGCCAGATTTTGTGTAGGGGGTCTCTTATCATTGACTTCACCTGTTACAGTTATCTATTTATTTATTTGTTCATATTTTTAAGTGCCAAGCTCCATGCCAAGGATACAACAATGAAAGATATAATTACTGCTTTCAAGGAAGAGTAAAGGAGTATACTTGGAGGTTAGATAAATAAAATATTACAATTTAGTGAGTTAAGGACAATGATATGGGGAAGATAGTGTGGGATCCCAGAAGAAGAGCATAAAGCCTAGATGGGGGTCTCAGGTAAGGCTTCCTGGAGGAAATATAAAATCTTCTTCTACGCCACAATAATTTTGGACAGTAATTACTATTATTACCATTATTATTATTATTATTGTTGTTGTTGTTGTTGTTGTTGTTGTTACTCGTAAATCTAGCCTCTACCGCTCTGAAAGGAGCCATGGTCATAATAGTAACAAACACACCTTTGTACCACTGGCTGGCACCTCCTCCTAGCTGACCTGAGAAAGCCTGTCCTCTCAACCAGTTAGCCCAGGAGGAGGATCTCTGAGTTAACGCCTGCAGAAGGAGATGTAATTTAATACCAAATATGGAATCAATGACTGGAAGATTGTTCACTGGACTCAGTACAGCCAATTGACTACAGAGTCAGGAATTTTGAACTGAGAAATACACATTTCTGTGGTCTGATCAAGCAGAGTGATAAATGACTTGTGTGGCATCTTCAGATGCACTTGGAGCCACCAAAGCATGACTTCTTAGCATGCCCATTTCTCATCCTCCTTCTTCAGCAACATTTATTTACAAAGATGGATGGAGCTAAAACAAATAAGAAAAATTATTGTTTGTCTTCATTTCAGTTTTCCCAGAATAAGACCTTGAGACAAGGCTTCAAGTGCAAGTTGAGAATTTGGAAGGTGTAGGGGAGTCAGACAGTGAGACAGGGACAAGAAGGGAACAAACAAAGGGAGTGTTACTAGGACAGCGACCACCATGGGCAACCGGAGCTTCATCCCAGTGGGGAACTCAGGTAGCAGATGTAGAGCACATGCCTCACTGTTATCTTAACCAAGGGGCGAGAGATCTGGGGTATTTATACAGTAGTTCTGGGCATACGGTGGTTGAGGACTGTTCTTAGAAAAGTTGATACCAGCACTTGCAACTGGCCTATGGTGGGTGCAGGTAGAGTGGCCTTCAGGGGTTTTGGAGAGAGCCCTAACGCTGGCAAGGAGAAGTGGGCTGGGGCTCTCTGAAGGGGCAATGCACAAGGGATAGGGACAGGGCCAGTGTCTGCTACAGGTTTCTCATGCTCCATGCCCAATTCGCACCTTGAGGAAAAAAGAATGTTTGAAGAGCTCAGGCTACATCATCTCTGCCCTCCCCCTGGACCATGCAAGAGTACTCCAAAAGTTCATGGAAAGATTTGCATTATCTTTTAATTCTATTTTTCCACAAACGTCATAACTTCGTAACTATTTCAAACTTTGTATTATAAAAATTATCATTTATTTTATAAATATATTGTATCTGCATTGCAAAGTGTACTATTTTTGCCAAATGACTGCAGGACTTTTTAAAAAACATTAAAACATCTAATATAGTCAAGCATGAGAAAAATAACAAAAATCATGTCAGAAAGATGAATGTACACAACCCATGTTCTCAAAGAAAGGTATAGCATAACTGGAAACTAATAACAAAAGATAAAACAAATTTTATGCATATTCTTTGAAGAATTATTGGGTTAAGGAGGAAATCAAGGGTATAAAAACAGGTCACTGAAAATTAATGAGAATCAGGATAATTAATATTTAAAATGATGGGATATTCATAAAGTTGCTCTCAATAACTGGTAGTACTAAATACACTGTATTTTTAAAAGTGAAAGCAAAAAATATATATTATTTCAACTAAAAAAAATGAAGGAAAGAAAAAATAGCCAAGGGAGCATAAAGAAATAAATTAAAATATAAAAGCAAAAAATAAACCAGGAGAAGAAAAATAAATGATGGCATGAATAGATAGTGAATACCAGGAAAGTTTCTTTGGAAAGAATTGGTAACATGGTCCAGCTGCTGGGAACCTAATTTAAAAATCCCATAATCAAACTGAAAAAAAGAAAAAAAAATGTATAGAAGTTATACAGAAGTTTTAAAAAATTATAATATAATAAAATACATATTTATTTTCTAATAAATTCAAAAATCATTGAAATGGAAGTTTTATTAAGAAATCTAGGTGACTAGAATTGACTCCATAGAAATTGCCTGGTTAAATCACTTAAGGAAGAAATTAATAAAATTGTTAAAGAATTTTACCCTCACCCCAGACAAGCCCCCTACATATTAAAATATTATAAAGCAACAGTAATTTAAAAGGTTCTGGGAAAGGAATAGTCAGATTGTGCCAGCTAGAATGATTTGGCAGCGAGTAGCAGAAAAACCTGTTTTAAATGAGTTGAAACATTAAGGAAATTTTTTTTTCCTTTTTGTCTTTTTTTACTGACGGGTAACGGGATCGCAACCCTCGGTGTTGCGACCACACCTCGCTCAGCCCGTGAGCGGAACCGGTCTCCACATGGGATCCAACCCCTCGGCGGGAGCGCCGCCAGGCTCCCAAGTGGCGCACTCTCCCGTGCGCCCCCGGGCCGGCCCTAAGGAAAATTTTTTACTTTGTGTATCAGCAAGTTCGCAGGTGGGTGGCCCCAAGCACAGTGTAATCAGTGCCTCAAGGATCTCATCAAGAAGCATGGTTCTCATCAGATCTCCACTTGGCATCCTGACTATGCTGGCTTTGCAGCAGTTTCAGGCATCTTATGCAGACATGATAAAACCTGCAGAAAGGAAGACACTGAGCCTTCCTCGGGGTTCCTTTAAAGAGTGAGAAACTTTTGCCCATGCAAGCAGATATTGTGTTACATCTCAATAACACGTCCATCCCACAAATCACTTGCAAGGGAGTAGATCATTATAGACATCAGCAAGTCAGTTATTCAAACCAATACACAGAACAGAGACCCAATTCTTAGAATAGAGACTCTACGTCTACTTTTGGTATGTTTCAGGAGCATTTTAAACTTTTCCTCATACAAGAGTACTTCAGAAAGTTAGCAGAAAAGTAGAATTTAATGATAATGCACATCTTTCCATGAACTTTTTGAAGTACCCTTATATTAGTTACATATTTCTTGTTAAATTTATATTTAGATTTTTATGCTTTCTGTTGCTACTATAAACAAAACCATCTCTGTCTTTGTGTTTTCTAACTCATTTTTATATATGAAAGCTATGGATTTCTACCTATTAATTTTTAGAGTCCATTTATTTACCACAGTCTCTTTTTGTTTATAGGGGTTTTCATTAATTCTCCTAGATTTTCCACATAAAAGACATATCATCCATAAAGAGTGATAATTTAACCTTCTTTTTTCCATTGTTTCTATGTGAAGTGTCATTCTTGTGTCCAACAGGAATGGCTAATGCCACCTGTACAATGTTAAATGAAAGAGGCAATAATGGGCATCTTTACTATGTTTCCAATTTTAGTATTCATTAATTCCTTTTTTAAAAGTCTTTTAAGAATGCTCCAAATACCTTTTTTAGCATCAATATGTTAAATTTTTTCTCCTAAAATCTATTAATATGTTGAATTATGTTCATACCCTTCCTAACACTAAATCATCCTGGCGTTTCTCCAGTGAATCCTTCTTGGCCATCTTACTAGTCTTTTAATGAAATGTCTGATTTTCATTCCTATGGTTATATTTAAAATTTAATAAGTAAATTTTTAAGTAAGATTAACATGTAGCTTTTCTTTTTTGTATAATTTTTGTCAGGTTTTGGTGCCAGCGTTGTCCTTACTTTATTAAAAAATAACTTGGAAATTCCTATTCTTTTTATATGTCCTGGAAAAGTTCAAATAGCATCGTCATAACTTATTCTTTAGAAGCTCGGTAGAATTCTTATGCAAAACTATGTGGGCCAATGTATATGCTCAATGAGTTGATGGAAGCTTACACCTTAAAAACTTTCCCTATTTCTTTAGCAGAAATTGGTCCATATAGTTTTGTCCATGTAGTCTTTGTGTTTCTTCTGGGATTAGTTTTGGTAAATTATATTTTCCAAAAAAATTATTTATTTCACTCAGGCTTTAAATTTTCATTTGCATTTGCATATTTAAAATCTGTTTATGTAGAATTGTGCAAATAGTCTTTTTTTAAACTTACTCTATTACTGAGGTTATTTTTCTTTTGCCCTTTCTTATTTTGTTTGTGCTTCTTTCTCTCTTTTTGCTTGACCAAATTTGCTACTTGTCAGTCTATTTTTTTTAAATTGTACGTATTTATGGGGTACAACATATTTCCATATATGTATACATTGTGTAATGTCTTCTCAATCCACTTTATTCATTTTTTAAGAGAAATAAATTTTAATTTGTTAATTCTACTTTTTTCTAAGTTATTAATTTCTGATTTTATCATTATAAAATACTTCTTTTAGTTGATTTGGTGAGTTTTTTCCTAATTTTTTGAGTTGGATACTTAATGAATTGATTTTCTTTGTTTTAATTTTATTAATATAAATATTTGAGGCTAAAATTTTTCTCTGAGCTCTGCTCTGTTTATGTCTCACAGTTCTGATGCATATTTTAAATATCATTGTTTTCTGGAAACAATGGGTAAACATGAGGGCACTTGATAATCCCCTGGGTATCTTGTGAAATGCCAATGCCAACTCAGTAGATCTGGGGCACCCAAGATTCTGCATTTCTAGCAAGCTCACAAGAAGTGCAGATGCGGCTGTCTACAGGTCACGATTCGAGTAGCAGGAGTTTAAAATAAGGTGTTTTTTAAATTCTCGGGTTTTTTCTGATGTTATTAGTTTCTAGTTCTATTGCAATGCAATCGAAGAATGTTGTCTGTATTACTTCTGCTTCTTGGAATTTATTGAGGTTTTTTGGTAGCTATTATGGGTCAGTTATTATCAATGATCATGTGCTCTTGTCAAGAAGATGTACTCACTATTTT
>NW_007729310.1:143280-145469 GCF_000696425.1 Galeopterus variegatus
TTATGGGTCAGTTATTATCAATGATCATGTGCTCTTGTCAAGAAGATGTACTCACTATTTTTAGGACACAGAGTTCCATCTATGTTTTCCTTTTTGGTTATTTTGTATTTGTCTTTATATTCTTAGTTAATTTTTGTCCATTTGATCTGTCTTGTACTAAGAACATTGAATTAAAATTTCCCACTGTTAGTGTATTTCTGTTTATTTCTCATTATATCCATTAGTTTTGCTTCATCAAAACTGCATCATTTGGTACTTATGTACATAGATATTTAAAGTATTAAATCTTTTTTGATAATTGTCACCTTTTTGGAATGACATACTATGTCCTTGCACAGAAATATTCAACATATAATCAGTCACTTTTCCTAAATTAATTTACAAATTTAACATGATTCCAATAAAAATACTAACATCTAAACAGGATGTTTTTCCCTAGAAGTAGACAAGCTAGTTCTAAAGTTCATTTGGAAAAATAAACAAGCAAAAGGAGCCAAGAAAACTCTAAAAAAGTCTAGCTCTACCAGAAATTAAAAGTACGGTAAAGCTTCAATAACTAGAATGATGCACTACTGGTTCATGGATAGACAGACAGACTAATGGAATGGAAGTGTAAGTCCTGAAGTAAATCCAAATGCACATGGGAACTTAGTATACGAAAAAGGTGTCATCTCAAATATATAAATTTTTTTCCCCAAAATATGTTGAAACAATTGAGGAACACTTTGGAGAAAAATAAAGCTGGATCCATATCTCACACCATACACTCCAAAATAATAAAAATGTGAGAAAATGAGATCATAAATATAACTATGAAAAAAATGGTGAGTTATTTTATAACCATAGAGTAGGGAAGATTTACTAAAAATAATGAAAAATTTCGGAGTTGTAAAATAAAACTTTGATAAATTCTGTTAAATTAAAAATACAAAATTGTCACATAACGAAAATAAAAAGTCAGAAGACATGAAAAAGTGTCCCCCAAATTGCAACTCATAGACAAATGCCTAATCTTTCTAATATAGAAAGGTCTACTGGAAATCAAGAAGGAAAAGTACAACATACCAATAAAAAAAAATCGATTAACATCAATAAAGACAATTCACAGATTAAGAAATAAAAATGGTCCATTGAATATGGAAAGATGCTCAACTGTACTTATAAAATAAGAAATTCAAATTAAAACTACACTGCAATAACTTCCATGCTATCCGTTCTATCTGTTTCTCATCCCTTATTCACTTAATATATTACTATTTTGGGTTAAATACTATCCTGTGTCCACATTGGTATGCTTATACACATATTCACAGCTGAGTATTGTAGCATGCTACAATGATGTTCCTTTTCTTATTTTTCATTTTTCCTAAAGTTAATAATTGCCTTGCTTTTGATTTGCTTAGACATTTTTTTTACTTTTTCTAACTCTCCTGCAGCTTTCAATAGCCTCCCAGTGTGATTATCCACAAGGTCAATCACATCAACTAACCTAAAATTTCTACTTTTTTCTTGAAGACATGCCCTCTGGGAACCTCCATGCTCCTTTTCTCTGAGTTGATGGTACATTAGGCCTGATAAGCAACTGTATCCCTGAGATTTCTCTTTATTGTTATTTTCAAATTCCCTTTGCTTTTCTCCTGAGTTGGATTCTATTTCTGGGATCTCATATCTTCTCTCTGGGTTTATTCTCCTGGTTTGGTGGAGCACAGAGTAGTGGAAGCTTGATCAAGAGGGCAAGCATAAACCTGGCTTGTGGTGCATTGAAGCTTGGCATGGGGGCCCATACGAATAAAATAACATCACTATACCACAACAGCACACAACATGTCCATGAGAGGGAGAGAACATGACATAGGTAGAATATTTGGATCAGGTTATGCAGAAATGCAAAAATATTGGGGAAAATATATCATCCTCATAGATCACTTTCATCTAGGGCTTTGTCACCTCCAGAGTCCTTCTGTCCTTTTGGTGTGTTTAGTCCAGGCAGTAGGCACCTGGCAGTCACAGTTGGACTGCTTGGGTTGTGTGCTGGCCTGTCAGAGCCCCAGGCTGCAGAAGCTCTTGCAGGAATCTGTGACTGCATGTTAGGATGGCTCATGAGCAGCAACAGCCTTGCTCTGCTGTTAAACTCCTTAATTGTTTTTTGAGTGCACCTGCAGGCAGGCAGACAGCCTTATTTTTTTTTT
>NW_007729310.1:145936-151060 GCF_000696425.1 Galeopterus variegatus
TTTTTTTTTTAGAAACTGCCAAAAGGCATGGATATTTTCCTCAGTTGACACCAAAATGCTGCAACCTCCTCCCCAAGTAAATGTTCCTGGGCAATTGTTTAGACATTTAATTTGAGCTTCTGATATTGTCCTCAGATTTAAAAGAAGTCGAGTCATCATCCTAAGAAAATTGATTCATTCTTGGACTAACCAGGCCCCAGAGAGGCAATATCAACATGGGTGAAATGAAGAGGTGTCAGGACAGGGCAAGCACTCCACCAGTGTGAAATCAAAGACAAAGATGATGAGACCACATGGAAATTCCATAAAATATCAAGGAGTTGCTCAATAGGCCAAGGCTAGGGACCCTGGGCAATAAATACTCATTCATGTTGAAATAAAATGCAGGCTGGGCCTGCCCTCTGAAGTGCCCGAAGAATGTGGAGTGGCTTGACCCTGCTAAAGGAATTCACCTACAAGCATTTGGAATGTGACCCATGGCACTGGTGCTCCAAGCACTCACTGGCAGATCAGGGGCTAAGGGCATAGTTCCTCCCCTCCAAAAATGAGCAATCTAGGAGGAAAAACAAACAAGTTAACAACACAAAATTGAACCAGCTATGTGAAAGAACAAAGAAAAATCCCTTTTGACTGGGAAATCAGGGAAGGCTTCCTGGCACAGGTGGCCTCTAAGCTGAACATTGAGAAAGGACTAAGAATTAGTGGAAAATCGGGGAAGAGGCATCCACAGCTGAAGAAAACAGTAGCCCAAGAACTGAAGTGTACAAGTGCCTGTTCCATTTGGTGAATGGCTAATGGCCTGATGTAGCTGGAATGGGGGGAGTATAAGAAGGCTAGGAAGAAAGTTTGGGACAAGGTAAACAGGCCAAATGCTTAGAGAACCCTGAGTTCCACTTTCAGAACCTTAGATTTTACTATAGAGAACACATGGAGTTTCTGATTATTTATTAAGGGAGTTATGGCGTGATCAGATTTGTGTTTTAGAAAAGAGTATGCTGTTGGACGTTTGGAGAAGGGAGGATTAGGAGGCAAGAAGGCCACTTAGGAAGGCAGGGCCATGGAACAGGTGCATTCCCAACAAGTTCCAAGAGACGTTGAAGCTGCTGGTCCTTGGACCTAGTGTGAGTAGGGAGCTATGGATTGTAACTAAGATAACCAAGGATAACTAAAAAGGTGACTCAGGGCCGAGCCCGTGGCGCACTCGGGAGAGTGTGGTGCTGGGAGCGCAGCAGCGCTCCCGCCACGGGTTTGGATTCTATATAGGGATGGCCGGTGCGCTCACTGGCTGAGCGGTGCGGCCGGTCTCAAAAAGGACACACACACAAAAAAAGGTGGCTCAGAAGAAAAATAGAGGGACAAATGGTTGTGTAAATTTTATGCTAAATAAAATGCCCTTCCCAAAGAAAAACAGGGAAGGGCAAAGGCCTAGGCCAGGGGTTCTCAAAGTTGGCTGCACAAATTTGGAATTATCTGATGAGCTCTACAAACTACTGGTGACCGGGCCCCAGCCCAAAAGATTCTGATATGCAATTATTCCGGTGCATCACCTGAGCGTCAGGTTGTTTACAAGCTCTCTAGATGATTCTAATGTGCAACCAGCGGCTGAGAATCACGTGTTAGGTTTTACCAGGTGTGGGTTACTGATTCAGGGACATAAGGCTCAAATAATAGTTACCTTGCCAGATAACCACAAGCCACTAGAACAAGTTTATATTTTCTTCAGCGTTTTGGGAGGTACGTATATAATTTTAAAAATTCTACTAGTTGTCAATTTAAATAAGTAATTTTGAAATCATTATTCAAATTATGTTTTCCCAGCAATTCTCAGAGTCAAGCACATAAATTAGAACCTTTTTATTCCTGCAATCTTAGATTAAACCTTCTGTTTCCTCTATTTTCTTTGTTAATACAATCTGGGATTTTATATCTAATTTATACTTACTACACTATTTCTAACATTAGAGCACTTATATTTCAAGAATATTTTTGGCTTTTTAATTCAATTTTAAAATGGATGTACAGTTTCTAGGCTTTTACTTTAACTGGTTTCTGTGTCACCAAGTCTTTTTTTTTCACAGGGTTTTCTCTATTTTATATTTTGTATTTCAGAAAATATCACCAAGAAATTTGTTTTAAAGAAGGCTAACATATTTTGTAAATCTTTATGTGATGTCTAATTTTATTTGTCAACTTGGCCTGGCTATGGTTGCCAGTTGTTTGGTAAAACACTAGCGTAGATGTAGCTATGAAGGTATTTTGTAGATGTGATTAATATTCACAATCAGTTGATTTTAGGTGCAGCAGATTGCCCTCTATAATGTGAGTGGGTCTCATCCAATCGATTGAAGGCTTTAAGAGCAAAACTGAGATTTCAAAACCGAGAAGGAATTCTGATTCAAGTCAGTAACAAATCCTGTCTGAATTTCCAGTTTGCCTGAAGATTTCAGACTTGCCAGTCCCCACATCTCATGAATCTCATGAGCCAATTCCTTAAAATAAATCTCTCTCTCTCTCTACACACACACGCTCACATACACACACTCTCACATACACACGTTTTCCCACACAAGTTTATGGAAAAATAAAATTAAGATAATAGGAATCTTTCCATGAACTTTTCGAAGTACCCTCATATACGTATCTCTTGTTGGTTCTGTTTCTGCTTTTCTAGAGAACCCTGACTGATACACCTTGCATGCCCCAGCAATGTCTTTTTATAGCCATCAAACCGCAACAACTTGGCTGAGTAAAAACCTACTGAGCCACAACTTTCAACCTCTGTGAACTTCCAACCCTTGATGCTGGACGGCAGTCATAAGGCAGCCCAGCATTTATGCTTTTGTGTGTAATCTGATATTTAGGCCTGGAGACTTGTAAAAATTTTTTCTCCAAGTGTTTTTGCCAAGCAGTCCCTAGTTTGGGGTATTTTCCATTAATATGTGTTGGAACCCAAGTAAGCCTTTTTAATCTGCATAACTTGGATCATTTTTTAGCTAAGAAAATTTTTTTTCCTTTAATATATTTCCTCGATTCTAACATGACATCAGTTGAAAAAGTATAGCACTGACTACTATTGGGGAGGGGGAATTGACAGGAAAATTATAAGATACAGATGCATCATAATTTCAGAAAGTCCAAAAAGCGGGGAGGGGGAAATATAACTGAGGAAAGTGCAGCATTGATTTTCAGCTCCATTTGTTCTGGTCTTTCCTTGAGGATTTCCAGTGTTTGGGTTTTCTATTCTCCATCCTCTCTTTCTATCATATTCTCTCTAGTCATTTTCACCTCATTAACTTTTTCCTATATTCTCAGATTTGCATATTGTGTCACTTATTCATGTTCCTACATCATAAATCCGTTCTTTACTACCTTACTACCTTCAAACGTGATTTCAAATTCAGCATTTGTAGAATTATCCCTTTTCTTTAAATCCTTCCCAATCTTGTACATTTCCACTGTTCTCATCCAGGTGTCTTTGAAGAATTCATGTGATTTATGTTCATGTGATTTTTGCCCCCTGAAACTTAGAAGCCCTATCTTTACGCATGCTCCTGAGAATGCCATAGGGTTTCTGGAAATTTCCTTCAGGATAATGCCAGTGATCATTTTCAGAGCCAGGCTTGCCTTCTGCATCTCTGGATATACTGCTCCCTTTCTTTAGTTCTGCTTTTCCTATAGGTCCTAGTTTCCACCATCCCCGGCTGTATCCACAGGTAGCCTGCATGTTGTCTACCGCTCACTTCTTTGGTAGTCAAGGCCACCTCTCAAAACCACAGCCAGGGCTAAGATCGATAAGTAGGCTCCTGGTCAAATTCCCCATTCCCAGTAGCCACTCCCCCACATGGCTCTCTCCCTAACAGCTGCTCATCCTCCCACCTCTACCATCTGGCTCTCTGGACTTCTGAGGCAATACCTACCTACTTCCCACATGCTCCAGAATGCACTGCTCACAGGGCACTTCCTGGTTTTAGCAGATACCTCCCAATGGGTCTCAAAGTGATTCCCAAGAAAGTGAAAAATAGCCCTGACAGCTGGCAGCTAACGATGAATGGCCAGGAGGAAGCAAAGTGATCCCAAATGAACATAAACAACCTTTGCAGAATATAAACAATAATCAAACAAGGCCACTCTGAGACCATGCGCAAAACGTGGCAGAGACAAGGCCATACCTCAAACACAAAAATAAACATTTTCTTTCTTTTCTTTTTTCTTTTCTTGCTGATAGGAGAAATTGCTGCTTCTTTACCAGTGACAACTCTGTAGCACTGCTTCAGTACTCCCCCCTACTAGATAAAAATTAACGAGACACTCTACCACCAAATTGCCTGTGCACTTTTTGACAGATCTGGCCTCAGAGTTGGTCTCCACTTCATGACACACCAAATTCAAACCTGACTTCCATTTTCTTCGACCTTCCTGTTACTGGAGGAGAGGGTCTGGGGAGGTTGGATAGCCAACCTCTACCCACCCCGTCCTCTACCAGATTCTTGACTCCACCACAGGAAAGAATTCAAGAGCAGAGTTGGAGTAGAAAACAAAGACAGGTTTAATATAAAGAGTAAGAAATACACACTTTGCAGGGAAAGTTCAGGCTGGCTCCAGAGTGTGAGCAGCAGCCCTGCCTTCTTCCTGGATTCTACCTTTATAGTTGGCTATCCCATACATATTCATGCTATCTAATGAATATTCAACTAAGGGGGTGGTTCCCAGTTATGTAACATAGCCTTATACATGCTCAGTTGGTCTCTTTGGAGCATGTTCATTGGTCAAATTCCAACATATACACCGAAACCACTTAAAAAATATTCAGTGCTCTGTAGCTCCTCTAGTGGAAGGTCATTCAAGGATAAACTCTTCCTACTAGCGTGCTCAGCTGCTGGAATTACATAAGTCTGCCCCCTGCGGTCTCAATCTCCCTGTGTTGGTGTCAAAAACAGGTGGAACAAGCAAGAGTAGCTCAAGACTCACAGGAGGGGCTTGAGTCCTAGGGGAGTGGTATGAGACCCAGGGGAGTGGCCTAAAACCTGAACCTGGGGAAATGGAGCACCTCCTATCTCATTCCCAAGAATCACTCAGCACAAGCCCAAAACCTATAATAAAGATCTCCCAACAAGATTGCTATGG
>NW_007729310.1:151582-162544 GCF_000696425.1 Galeopterus variegatus
AAGAATCACTCAGCACAAGCCCAAAACCTATAATAAAGATCTCCCAACAAGATTGCTATGGGTTCCTTTGTGTGCCCTCTCCCTAGCTGCCACAGCTAAATAAACCTAACTTGGTTTGACCACAGCTGCATTTCTGGTGGACTTCGACTGTTGGGTTTCAACATTGTGAAAGACAAGTCACTTCTTCGGTTATTATAAGCAACTGATGCATAATTCCAAACATTTTTATGTAGGAATAAGGGCTAATTACCAGTAATTGGCCTACTAGTATTCTGGCGTGTTACTAAAGTGTTCCGAGAATTCAAATTTAGTGTTCTCCTCTGAAATGTGGCTCCCATGTTGATAACTGCAGAGTTCCTTTCATGTATGCATCAGGGCATTCTTTGTTCTCTGTGCATAATCAGTGTTGGGGGTGTTAAGATCTAGGTGGCTCTGTTTCAGAGCTGGCTTGAATGCCTCTTGGCTAGAGTGCTTCCTCTCTGCTTCACCTCCTCTATCTTCTAGTAGGCTGGCCCAGGCTTGTTCTCACTTCCTCTGTGTTCTATTGGCCAAAGCATGTCACGAGACCAGCCCTCTCGGCATCCAGTAGGTATTATATAAATATTTCATTGTTATTACTGTCTTGAGTTGGATGTGGCTTCAAATTAATAAAATTTGTGCCTTGTATTTTTATATTTTTCTTGGTTTTATTTAATTATCTGTTTTTGTGTGTTGCTTGGTTAGCCCTGCAGTGCATGGTGACAAATATATTCATCAATAGTGGTTTTGACCTCCTGTTTTCATCTATCATTTGGACTCATAAAATATCCATTTTCTTATTGCTAAAGCAGATGTCTATGTAATTCCCTCTGAATTTTACTTGCTTAGTATCTCTTTTTTAGATGTGCTTCCCCCAAACTTGTATTATCAGAATAACTTGCAGCAAAATCTCAAGGTATGTGTTATAAAATTATTGGGTTATTTTTAAGTAACTAGAGCATCCTTTCATAATGTAAAATCTTTTAAAAATTCAAATTGCAACTTTGTTTTCTTTTCTGTCCAGTTCTCAGTCAGTTCTCCACTGGCAGGGGGAGGGTTAGACTGGCCTGTGAAATGCACCCCTTGGAATTATACCGTGCACAACCCACATGACTATACATGACAACCCTGGGACTATCATTCTAAGTTAGAGTTGGTCAAAAAAAGTTGGAGAACCACCTATTAAGAGCAATCACTTCGTGTTCACTGCACCACAGCCTTGTAATGCCCTCGGTACTATATTCCTGAGGAGTTCATTTTACTGGTTTGTTTTTGTTGTTTTCCAAATGCTGCTAACACAGGCTTTTTAGTGTAAGCCAGCAATCATACAGATGCCAAAACACCTTCCAGATGGTTAGCTTCACAGTGTGACTAGCTTGCATTTCACAGAGCATGGCCAGCTCCAGCAAGCTTTCTTATACTTATCTCTCATGATGCTCAGCACAGCCAGCAGGGGTTAATGCAGTTTTCCTTTTGTAGAAGAGACACACCAGACTTTGAGTGGTATGCAGGCACTTTAAAAAGTTTGTGGAAAAATGGAATGAAAAGATAATCAAACCTTTCCATGAATTTTTTGAAGTACCCTCATATGTACAAGGTTGGACAGTCAGTGAATTTTAGTACTCCAACTCAGACTCCACCTTCTAACACTGCCCACCACACCATGCTCACACTTTTATAAAAGCTGCAAAAAGGAAGGAATAAAGAAAGCAGAGCATTGAGATCAACAGCAGGCTATTTCTAAAGATAAAACTGCTTTTTGAGGACATGTGGGGTGCAACTGTTAAACCTCCCAAAACAAGCCACTTAGAGTTACTGTTTGGTAAGAAAAGCCTTTTAAATGGGTTTTCAAATAGAGAGATCAACAGCAGGCTATTTCTAAAGATAAAACTGCTTTTTGAGGACATGTGGGGTGCAACTATTAAACCTCCCAAAACAAGCCACTTAGAGTTACTGTTTGGTAAGAAAAGCCTTTTAAATGGGTTTTCAAATAGAGAGAATATTTTTCTTCATCCTTATATAACTGCAAAAATGACTGAACACTTTGGACTATACATTTTTTCAATCTTTCCCAAATGAAATCACCTTTGGTAGAGGACCAAGCATGGAAAATTTCAGTTCGAAAGAGTGACTCTGTAAAACCATGCAGCAATTTAGAAAAAGTGGTGGAAAGAAAGCATGTGTGTAGCCAGAGGTAGTAATACCAGTTGGTCTGACTGACTGCGTAATAAATAGGCTGTTTTGAATAAACAACTTTCTGTATAACTGAAGCATAATCTATTATTATCTTGCATGGAAACTCACTGATGTTTTTGTTGTTAACTGTTTAAAATAATACAGCACAAGTATTTTTTAAAAGAGTAGTTAAATAAGTTTGGGGACCACAGTTTCATGTTTAATGTACTCATCATGCAAATGGAAAAGAAACACAGGTGGTGGAATTCCAGAGATTTGGAATATTTTTAAAAATCTCTTCATATGTAAGACAGAAATGTTTAGGTCTGCTTTCTAATACTGAAATAACTACCAAATTTTCAAAAATCAAATTTCTTCTTAAAAAATTAGAAAATACTGATAAAGAGTAGAAAATAAAAATCACCATGGCCAACTATTCAGAGATAACCAGTGTTACTATTTGCTTTTATTCTTAGTGTCTTTGTGTGAGTGTGTACGTGTGTGTGTACAAATTTAACTTTAAAAAAAAAGCAAATTTAACTTTAGCTATTTTTATAAAGATAAGATTATACTCTACAAATTATTTTATAATTTTTCTTTCACTTAATAACATATTGCATGAGGTAAAACATTAATATTGTTTCCAAATAAACACGTCTCAAAACTACATATTTTCCCCCAAAACTGTGGACGTCACTTTTTATGCTTTTGATGAGCTCATTTGATCATTTTATTCTGCTACCTTGATCTCTCCATCTATCATTCTGCCAGGAACAAAGTATTTAAATAGCTGTATTTTCATAATTTGTCTAAATTTGTAGGATAAATGAAATCTTCATTACTCATAATTTTTTCTCATCTAGTCTTTCCTGATATTTTTCTAAAGAAACTTTAGATCATTTTAAAGAGGTCTAAAGAAAACATTTTTTATTGGAAAGATGTTAAATTTGAAGACTAATTTGGGTAGAACTAACATCCTTACAGTGTTGTCTGTCCATAGCAGAACATTGTATATCCTTTCATCTATTAAACTTTTCTTTCCTTGGTAAAGTTTTACAGATATTTGTGTATACAGATGCTGGCTATTTTTGGTACATTTGCTCTAGAGTATTTAACATTTTGCTGCTTTTTAAAATGGAATGTTTTTATTATATTTTCTTTGATTTTTCAATAACTTACACACATATTTTTAGAAGAATATGGAAGCACTTTGTTCCCTTGCTTGACCCTCAGTCCCACTGCTCAGGGGGAAAAAAACCTTAATAGTTGTTTATAGTTTCCTTGGTGCTAAACTGTAAGTCTAAACTGTAAATAATATGCTTTTAAATTCGTGATATGTTAACTTTGAACTATATTTATTAATTAACACTGCCGTCTACATAACCTTACCTCCTTCATCTACCTAATATTGGATAAATATAAGTTGTAGTTTGCTTAAAGTTAAATTCACATTTAAGGTTTCATTCTACTTGGAACTGATTTTTGTGTATGGCGTGGGGGTAGAAATCCAATTTTATATTTTTCACATGGAAAAGTAATAGAGTATTTAGACATTCAGACCTTCCCCGGTGCTCTGCAGTGTTCAGTGTGGCATAAATGAAATTCCATATCAATGTGGGTCTGCTTCTCTGTTTTCTGTTCTGATCTTTTGGTTGACTTGTCAATTCTCAAACCAACATCATCTTGCCTTTGTTATTAAAGCACTGGAATAAATTTTGATGCCTAGTATAGCAACTCTCCCCAACTCGTTCTTCTGCAGGAGTGCATAGGCTATTTGGCCCTTGTTTTTACACATAAATTTAAGAATTATCATCTCAAATTCCGTGAATTAAAACTGCACTGAATGTACAGATAAATCTGTAAAGACTTTTTGTCTTTATGACATTAACTCTTTTTATTCATAAACATGATATACTCTTCTTTTATTTAGGTCTTTCTTATTATATATCAATGATGTTATATTCTTTTCCCCACGGAACATTTGCACATCATTTGTTAGATCTATTCCTAGACATGTGATTTTTTTGTACTGTTGCTTCAATAAATGGCATCTTTGGTATTTTGGCTTTATATTCAGATCCTTTCCAAGTGCTATTATTATTTCTAATAATCTCTTACTTGAATATCCTTTTACTTTTTTGATATAGACAATGTTATATACAATTCTGTCTCCCATTCCAGATGTTATAACTTTTTTTTTTCTTGAGTTACTTCACTGTCTAAGAGTTCCAGAACAATAATGAATAGAAAGGGAGAGAGATGACATCCTTATTTTGCCATTTTACAGATGCTTTTTATCAGATTGTGATATTGTAAAAATATGTATTTGGTCTTTATCCTCTTGTCCTGACACACAACTCCTAAAATCCTTAGAATCTCCAAAGTGATAAAAGTCTTTTTGTGTGTTAATGACAGCTGGCAGCCCCTAGGTAGCTTCAGGAGGGGGCAGGTCACAGGAGAGACTAAGGCAGGACTTTACGTCCCACCCCCAAACCTCTGTGGAGCGGAGAGGGACTGAAGGTTAAGTGGATCACTAGGCCAGTGATTTAATCAGTCATGCTTACATAATGAAGCTTCCATAAAAAGCCAGGAGGCCTGAGTTGAGAGAGCTTTGGGATAGCCAAACACGTGGAGGTTCCCGGAGGGTGGTGTGCCCAGGGAGGGCATGGAAGCTGCTTTCCCCTTCCCCCATAATTGCCCTATCTATCTCTTCGTCTGTATCCTTTGTAACATCCTTTATAATAAACCAGTAAATGTAAATACATGTTTCCCTGAGTTCTGTGAGATGCTCAAGTAAACTCATTGAACCCAAGGAGGGAGTTGTGGGAACCCTGATTTATATCTAGTTGGTCAGAAGTTCCAGAAGCCTGGACCTGTGACTGGCATCTGAAGGGGAGTGGGCAGTCTTGGGAACTGAGCCCTAAATCTGAGTTAAATTGGAGGATATCCAGCTGGTGTCCACTGAATAATTGCTGGCTTGTTTTCCAGTGGGGATAAGTCCCCACACGTTTGGTCACAGAGGATGGTCTTCTGTGTTGATTGTTCTGTGTGAGAGCAGAGGAAAGACAGTGTGTGTTTTTCCCACTCTCGCTCAGTTTTGTTTCTCCCACTCACTCACAGGCAAGTTTTTTCCAGTCCTTCTTTGCTAAGGCCTTTTAATTATGAGTAGATATGTAATTTTATCAAATATCTTCCTGGCAGGTATATCATCACACGGTCTTTGTCCTTTAATCTAATTGACTTTCTAGTGTTAAACCTTGTATTCCTGGGATAAAACCAACTTGGTTATGGTATTTGCCTGAATTTAATATGATAATTTTTTGTTTAAGATTTTGCAAATAAGTTCATGGAAGAGATTAGTCAATAATTTTCCTTTCTTTAATTGTCTTTGCCTGGTTTTTGTATTAAAGTTATGTTAGCATCATAAAATAAATTGGGAAGTGTTCCTATTTTTCTGTTATCTGAACGAGTTTGCATATGATTGGAATTATCTATCACTTAAATGCTTGATAGAACTTGACTTTAAAACCTTCAGCGTATAGAATATTCTTAAAGAAATTTTTTAAACTACTAATTTAATTTATTCGAGGCTTAGTTATAGAATACTTATATTTTCTATTTCTTCTCAAGTACATTTTAAGTGGTATTTTTAAAGGAATTTATTCATTTCATATCTGTTCTCTAATATATTATTTAAAAAGTTACTTGTAATAACCTCTTCTATGTTTTTAATTTTTCTACATCTGTAGTTTTCTCTCTTTTTTTCTAATATTATTTAATTTTGCTTTTTGCCAGTTTGGTGATAAATCTTGCCAGAGATTTCACTATTGAAAATGTTTTCAAAGAACCAACTTTTAGCTTTGTTAATGCTCTCAATTGTATAATATTTCCGAGATTTTGAATTACTACTTTTATCTTGTTTCATTCCTTCTACTTCTTTATATTTATTTTTCTTTCTTTTGTAGCTTAAGCTTCTTAAGTTGTTTATTAATTTCTAACCTTTCTATTTTCCTAATATAAACATTTAAAATGTTGACTTTTTATTTAGTTAATTCTTTAACTGCATCTGTAAGTGTTGATATTTGATTCTTCAATATAGTTCAGTTTTTAAAAAGTCTCTTCAGTTATCATTATAATTTCTTTTTTGCTCTATGAATTGTTTTGATAATTCATTTAGAAGAGTATTTTTATTTTTTTTATTTTTTATTTTTATTTATTTATTTATTTTTAAAGATGACCGGTAAGGGGATCTTAACCCTTGACTTGGTGTTGTCAACACCATGCTCTCCCAGTGAGCTAACCGGCCATCCCTATATGGGATCTGAACCTGTGGCTTGGTGTTATCAGCACCACACTCTCCTGAGTGAGCCACAGGCCAGCCCCTAGAAGAGTATTTTTAAATATATAAACACAAGGAAATGAAAAGGGTGGAACACACTGAGCACCAAACAGTGAAACCTGTCTCCTTTGTTGGAACAACAGACACAGAGCTTGATGCTGCCAGCAAGTTCCTAGATCAAGGGACATAGTGACACTGAGAGGGAGGAGTGGCAGAAACAGAGACTGAAGTTTAAAATATGATGATTAAGTTTGATGCCTACACTTCCAATTAACAGCTGGGCCTCATTCCCTTATTTGTAAAAGGAAATAATAAAAACTGCTAAGTTCTTTTCATATGTATCCTTTAGCTACCATGATGTCCCTGAAAGTAGGAATGTTTATTTTCCTTTTACAGGTGAGTAAAAATTATGGCTTTAAGATATTATGTGACTATTATTTATACTATATTTACGTATAGTAAAGAATTTAACCTTGTCCAAAGAGAGGTCTGGCCTTTGCCCTAGTCTCCAGGAGGTAATTTCTAAGCCCTTAGAATGTCATGCCTAATAGGAGTATCTGTTTGCCTGGGGGGTGAGGGGGCACTTAGGCCAGCCAGATAGTAAACAATGTGATTTAGTGTAGAGCTTCAGGTCACATGGTATCAGATTGACTGCCTGAGGGGCTAGAAACTGATATCAGCCATGTGGGCAATCAACTATGCCTAAGTAATGGAGCCCCAATAAAGACTCTGAACACTGAGGCTCAGGTGAGCTTCCTTGGTTGGCAATATTCTGTTCATATCATTGTAAATAGAAGCTGGGAAAGTAATGATCCTGACTCCATGGTGAGAGGGGAGTGGAAGCTCCATGTTTGGTACTTACCCAGACTCTGCCCTATGCACTTCTTTTCTTGTCTGATTTTAATCTGAATCCTTTAGTTGTCATAAACCCTGTGAGTATAACAGCTTTCAGTGAGTTTTGTGAGTCCTTCTAACAAGTTATAGAAACTGAAGGTTGTTTTGGCAACTCCCTGAACTTGCAGTTGGTGTCAGAAATAAGGGTGGTCGTATGAACTATGTTCCTTCTAACCATATTTTTGCTAATTTTTTCAATTATCTAGGAGATAAACAGAAACCGGGATTCCATTTGACTTTGAAGAACATGTTCTTAACTACTGTGCTTTAATGTCCACCTAATGGGGATAATGCATGTCTTAAATTAAGCTATGTATGTATGTGTAATATGCCTGGTCAAGAGTTGGCACTAATCAGGCACTTGATAAATGTCTATTTTCCACCTCCTTAATAATTTTTCACAAGGAGGGCTGTGCTATCCTTTTATGAGTTTATTCTTTCCACAAACATTTATTGAGCATCATGCCCTGTGTCATTTAGTTTGACAAAAGGAATCAGCTTCACTCAGACTTAGAGTGTGCCTTCCCTTGTGTTTGGGTATTTTTTAAAGTATGCTTTTAAGTAATTCATATATCAATAAATAATTGTAATAATTATTGAATTATATAATTCATATAATGGAAATTGGAAGATGAACTGAACTGTAGCAAAAAACAATCACATATTCAAATTTATGGATGAAGCTAAAGAGGTACACTTAGATCAGGCCCTGAGGCTGCCTATGATCCTCTGCTTATTGTTTTAAACAGTCATGGCACGTCTGCAGACTCTGCCCCTGCCTCACACCATATCCTGAGCATTATGCATATCACTGAGGTTCTTTTTACTCCATTCTTTGGGTTAAGGGAACCATCCCTGATCCCCTGCTTAGTTAGTGTAAAAACACAATAGATTGCTTGCAAAACCCAGACTTGTTCAGCTGCCACCAAGACACCAAGCAGATATTTAGAGCAGCAGCCACAGTGTTCATGTATGCCTGTACCTGCTAGAAGAAATTTCAAAATGCCTGCCACACAGCAGCATCCATCAAAACCTTTGTTCTGAAGAATTAATTAATGACACAGGCTCCTTTCTCCAAGTTGGCTGTTTGTTATCATAGATGTACAGGAGTCTACAACTGGGCTCTGAAGAAAATCACCATGAAGCTGCCAAGTTCTCCCTTCAGAAACAATTGCTTTATCATAGAAAGCCTTGGGATCAATCTCTCTGTAAGGCAGCATGGCCAAGGTTTCAGGTCTTTCTGCTCCTTCCTCTTCCTCTTATATTATCCAGTTTTCTGTTGTTTATGACAGAATACCTGAAACTGGATAATCTGTGAAGAAACAAAATTTATTTCTTACAGTTTTGGAGGCTGGAAAGTCCATGATTCAGGGGACGCATCTGGTAAGGGTCTTCTTCTGGGTGGGAACTCTCTACAGGGTGCCATGGCAATGCATCATATCACATGGAAAGAGAATCACAAGAGCTCTCTCATGTGCTCCTTAGGAAGCCACTAGTCCACACCCATAATAACTCATTACTCCATGAATGGATTAATCCATTCATGACAGCACAGTTCTCACAATCCAATCACTTCTCAAAGGCCCCACCTTTCAAATATCATAGTCTATTTCCCACCCCCTTAACACTGTTACAGTGGAGACAATATTTCCAACACATGAACATTTGAGGAACACATTTGACCTATAGCACCCCTGAATAAAAAATACTCTGTAGTCTGGCATATGAGGAGCTTGGAAATCATCACTCCATCTTAACAAGTAAAAATCCAAACAAACTGAAAGATCAACAGCTCTTCTTAGAACCGTGAGAGAAGTAAGGTCACAGGGCAAACTGCTACTCCAAAATTGGAGAGACAGACAGGAGAATAAATAGAATCGCAACTTATCAGAGCAGAAACCCATGACCAGAAACCACTTCAGAAACCAGTACTGAGATAGAAAAACCTGAACTGTAATTGACAAATTGCTCCAGGCTCAGTGTGGGTAAGTCTGAGAGTTAAAAACTCCAGGGGACCCATAATAGAAGAGGCCCTGTGAGTTTGGGCTCCAGGAACTCTATCAGGTTCTCATAGTAAGTATCAGAGAAAATTCCCTTGTGCTTCCATGCTTCCATGGAAGAGGGAGGTTAAAATTAACCATTTCAAAATATTCCTGTGCATTCTGCTCTATGTCCCTCAGAGAAACCTTTTTGCCAGAGCTTAAACTATTGGAGTTTTATCAGAGCCTAATTGATCTGGGGGAAGGGAAATGCCCAATCCAGCTCCCTCTAGCCTTCCAAATGAGGGAAGAGAAATATCCAACTCCAGCCCACTTTAGCCATCTTATTCTACCTACAGGTGGTGGTGGTGGTGGAGACTGAGAAACACTCAGGGGCACAGGCTCACTAAATGACTGAGACCTAATCATAGGATTAGAGAACACTTCCCCTCCCCCCACACCTTACCACCACATTTCGACAGGCCTGTCTATCAGAGTTTCTTTTACCCAGTACATCCTCCCCGGCTCTTAAGAAAAAATTACAAGTCATATAAAAAGGCAAAAAATACAGTCTGAAAACACAGAGAAAGCATCAGAAACTCAGATATGGCAGGTGTGTTGGAATGATCAAACAAGGAATTTAAAACAGCAATGATTAATATGTTAAGGGCTCTAATAAAGTAGACAACATGCAAGAACAAATGGGCAATATAAGCAGAAAAGTGGATATTCTAAGAAAAAATCAAAAAGAAATGCTTATGCTGAAAACACTGTAACAGAAATGAATGCCTTTGATGTACTCATTAGTAGATTGGACATAGCTAAGGAAAGAATCTCTGAGCTTGAGGATATGTCAGTAGAAGCTTCCAAAATGGAAAAGCAAAATGGAAAAAAAAAAAAGACTGAAAAAAAAGCAAACCAGAATAGAATATTTGAGAACCATAGGACAACTACAAAAGGTGTAACATACATGTAATGGGAATACCAGAAGGAGAAGCAAAAGAGAAAAGAATAGAAGAAATATTTGAAACAATAATGACTGAGAATTTCCCCCAAACAATGTCAGATACCAAACTACAGATCCAGGAAACTCAGAGAAAACCACACAGGATAAATGCCCACAAACTACACCTAGACATGTCATATTCAGACTGCAGAAAATCAAAGATAAAGAAAAAAATCTTGAAAGAAGCTAGAGGGAAAAAAAACCTTACCTATAGAGGAGCAAAGATAAAAATTACAGCTGACTTTTCCTCAAAAACCATGCAAGCAAGAAGAAAGTGAAATGAGATATTTAAAGTGATGAGAGAAAAAAATACATCAACCTATAATTCTGTACCCTGCAAAATTATCCTTTAAAAGCAAAGGAGAAATAAAGACTCTCTGACAAACAAAAACTGAGGGAAGTTTTTGCCTCATAAGAAATGTTAAAAGAGAGAAGGAAAATGATACATCTCAGAAACACAGACCTACAATAAAAGAAGAGCACCAGAGAAGGAATACATTAAGGTGAAATGAAAAATTTTCTTTTTTTTTTTTTTTTTTGTTTTTTTCCGT
>NW_007729310.1:163534-168027 GCF_000696425.1 Galeopterus variegatus
TGTTGCCCCCGTACCGGACCGGGACTGGCAACGGGATCGCAACCCTCGGCGCTGCTCCCGCGCCTCGCTCAGCCAGTGAGCGAGAACCGGTCTGCATGTGGGATCCGAACCCTCGGGCGGGAGCGCCGCCGCGCTTCCCAAGCGGCGCACTATCCAGTGCGCCACCGGGCCGGCCCCAAAATTTTATTTTTCTTAATCGATCTAACAGATAACAGTTTAAAATAATAATAGCAACAATGCATGTGGTTATGTATGCTTATATATAATGTATATGTGTGTGAGTGCGTGTATGTGCACATATGCTTATGTATAAGTCAAATGACAGCAATGATTCAGGGACAAGAGGGAAGGATTAGCACTATTCTGTTATTATAAGGTACTTACACTACCCATGAAGTGGTATAGTGTTATCTGAAAGTAAATTTGGATTAGTTATAAATGTATATTGAAAACTCTAGGGCAAACACTTAAAAATGTTTGAAAAAGAAGTATAACTGATATCCGAAGAAAAGAGAGAAAACGGAATCACATAAAATGTTCCATGAAAACCATAAAAGGAATAAAAAGTGGAAGAAAAAAATAGAAACAAGAAAACCCAAGAGCAATGAATAGAAAACAGTAACAATATGGTAAATATTAACACAGTTGTATCAATAACTTTAACATCACTGCCTCATGTATTTTGATGCTCTGTTGTTAGGCTCATATACATTAAGGACTGTTATGTCTTCTTGGAGAATTGACCCCATTGTCATTATGTAATGCCCATTTTGTCTCTGATAACTTTCCTGTCTCTGAAGTCTGCTTGTCTGAAATTGATATAGCTTACTCCCACTTTCTTTCTACTAGTGTTAGCATCGTTTATATTTCTCTATCCTTTACTTTTAATCAATGTGTCTTTATACTTAAAGTGGGTTTCTTGTACACAACATATAGTTGGATCTTGTTTTTTTATTCACTATGACAATCTCTGTCTTTTAATTGGTGTATTTAGACCATTTGCTAAAAAGAAATGAGTTACCAAGCCACGAAAAGGCATGGAGCAAACTTAAATGCATATTACTAAGTGAAAGATGCCAACCTGAAAAGGCTACATGATGTGTGATTCCAAGTATATGATGGTCTGGAAAAGGCAAAACGATGGAGATAGTAAAAGGATCAGTGGATGAAGGGGTGAAAGGGGGTAAAGGGAGGAATAGGTGAAGCACAGGGGATTTTTAGGGCAGACATGTCACTATACATTTGTCTAAACCCACAGAATGTACATCAAGAGTGAGTCCTAATGTAAACTAAGGATTTGGGGTCATAATGATATGTCAATGTAGGTTCATCATTTGTAACAAATATATCTCTTTGGAGTGGGATTTTTATATTGGGGGTGGCTGTGAGTTTGTTTGGACAGGGAGTATATGGGAAATCTCTGTACCTTCTGCTCAATTTTGTTGTGAACCTAAAAATGCTGTAAAATAATGAAGTCTATTAAATACACACACACACACACACACACGACTGAGTTCTGCTGAGGTCTGTCCTCCAGGGATCCATCCTGCCTGAGACACCAAAAGAAATAGCCTTTAAACCTAAGCAAAGAAGTCAGGGTCCTTCTTGCTGGATCCCCCCAAACAGTAGCACTGAAAATTGTTTTCCCACCTCTTTGATGGTTCTAAAAACTCTGCATGAGAGTATCTCATACGCCCTGGACATCTGCTGGATGCAAAGACTTCTAGGAGAGGGTCACAGAGTTATTACCCATCTGTGTGAATGAGTTTGTCAGAGCCTCTTCTGAGGAGGAAGCAGGATGGAGACAGACAGAAAATACCTGGACAGGAGGCTTCCCATGAGAACACACAGCACCCAGCCCAGTAAACTTTTGACTAACCAAGGCTGATCCCCAGGTCTCAGCTCGCCACTGCTCCAGACAAGGAACTGCCTCTTCAGGTCTCAGATCTGCACATTCACACGGGCTTTCTGTGGAAATGCTTCATTCTTATGGGTGAATTGCAGGCAGCATGCCAGCCAGTGTAGGGCCAAGTTTGGGGAATGCACAGCCTTTTTTGATTTTAAAGCCACACTCCACTAGGGATGCTTACTCTACTTATTTGTAGCTGGTTCCAAACATGAACTCTGCCCACCCACCCTGCCTTGCACTGTTGGGGCCAGTGGTTGCCATTAGCAGTGAAAGAGATGGGAAAAGTTATCAAAGTCACTGGAGGGAGGAAGAGGTCAGGAGTTGGGAGAAAAAAGACAAAGTACGACACTGAGGGTTGCGATCCGTTGCCGGACACGTAAAAAGACAAAAAGGAAAAAAAAAAAAGAAAGAAAGAAAGAAAATGGGTTTTCCCTTCTATAAATCCCATTGGAAAAGTGAGGACCAAATCCAGAACCCCATAGAGCTCATTCCACATGCATTATGGTGAGACCTGCTCACACCCCCCGCCCTCCACCTGCATCGGTCCTACAGAATTGTTTGTTCTGGCTTATAACCCCCAGCCCATTTTGCCAGCCACCCCCAAGTCTGAACTTGCACAGCAGAGCATGGGCGTGAATTCTATCTTTGGAAGTTCTTCCTCCCTCACTAAAAATAACCCATCCCAGCTGTCCAATGCAGTTTGCAACAGACCCTCACAGTGACCCCACTCCTACAACCAAGGAAAATAGAGATGATCTATTGAGTGTGACATGGCTCTCCCAGCCACTGCCTCATTCTTTCCTCCTTACAACCTATTTCTCTCTGCCAAGACTTCTTGGAAATACTTGATTTCAGAAAAAAAGTCATTTTGGTTATTAAGCCATGTGTTATGCAAAGCGACAGTCAACAGTTTGGTGCCTCCTGGAATTTGGGGTTCTCAATATGGGTAACCAGGGAAGAATAAAAAGCCAGAATTGGTGCGAGACAGCAAGATAGTTCTTTCAGTAGAAACAAGGGCCATCACCAATGGGGTGGAAACGAAGGAAAACAATTCATTGTGACCTTGAATTGTGCTCAAAGTAGTGATTTCTTCCTGTGGTCAACTGTTCTAAGCAAGTATGTGTGATTCATTTCTGCAAATTTGTTCTAACCTGAGCTTTTAATTTTAGGCCAGGGATTCAAGTTAAATATTTCATGTGAACAGGCCAGGAATAGAAGATGAGGAAAAAAGAAAGACAGAAAACCCTTTATTACACAAATTGCAATGCATATTCAACCAACATTCAGGGAGTGCCAATGATAAATCAGGTACTGGGCTCCAGATATTTTCACATTCATTAATAGCTCCCAATTCACTACATGATTTAAATTCATACCACCTTGGATTCCATTTCCTCTGTAAGGACACTATTGGTCAGCTTATGCGTGCAAAGTTGTCCTAGGTGGAGTTACCATTTCTAAAAGACCTTGCCTGCCCTACTGTGCCTAACTCCAAAGGAATGAATTTCTCAAGCTAATGTAACCCTGGATGGGCTAGGTAGGAGAGATATCTGGGACAGCCACCTCCATGTGGCTACCTGTAGGTCCTGCCCAGGAAGAGCTGGGTGGCCTGTTTCAGGCCATCTCTCTGAGGATGCTTGTTTAAGGTCCTTTCTTCCATAGACTGATAGTAGTCTCCTCTCTTATCCTGCCTACTGTGGACAAGGCAGCAATCGAGCTTTCAGGGCCTGAGCCAGCATCCCCCCTTCTCCCAATCCTGGCTCTAAAAGAGACCCAAAGTGTGGTTTGAGTGGCTGTGGGAACTTCATGGGGCAGGGAGGACCCCATATTGTCTTTCTCTAAACCTCCTGCTATGGTTTGAATATATGTGTCCCTCCGAAATTCATATGTTGAAACCTAATCACCTAGGATGGTATTAGAAGGTGGGACCTCTGGGAGGTGATTAGATCATGAGGGCTCCACCCTCATGAATGGGATTAATGCTCTTGTAAAAGAAGCTTCAGAGAGCTTCCTCCAGCTTCCACCCTTCTGCCACTTGAGGAGACAGCGTCTGTCTCCTCAAAAGGATGCCGTAACAAGGCACTCTCTTGGAAGCAGAGAGAGCCCTCACCAGACACCGAACCTGCCAGTGCCTTGATCTTGGACTTCCCAGCATCTGGAACCGTGAGAAATAAATTTCTATTATTTATAATTACCCAGTCTAAGGTATTCTGTTGTAGCTGCAGGAATAAACTAAGACACCTCCTGTTTCCATGTCTAGACTGAGACCTCCCTGGGGAGATGACAATTCCGATGTCTCTCCACATTAGGGAAAGGAGACCTGGGATCTGGCCTCCCAGAGTCCTCTGCCAACTCCAGGAGCCCTGGTCCTAACTGCTGGGACTTAATAAAAAGAGATTTATTTTCTTCTCATAAGATTTTTTTTTAACATTTAGAACTTCACTCTGTATTCAGCCACATTTGATCTTGGTGAGCTTTCAGTTTTGGAGGTTGTATTGGGCCAATAGCCTCCATGGGAGGAAAACCCCTCACTTCTTTGCCTGCCCAGGATCAGGAAAGCTGACTACTGGGGAATGCCATTTCT
>NW_007729310.1:168437-172770 GCF_000696425.1 Galeopterus variegatus
GAGATTTATTTTCTTCTCATAAGATTTTTTTTTAACATTTAGAACTTCACTCTGTATTCAGCCACATTTGATCTTGGTGAGCTTTCAGTTTTGGAGGTTGTATTGGGCCAATAGCCTCCATGGGAGGAAAACCCCTCACTTCTTTGCCTGCCCAGGATCAGGAAAGCTGACTACTGGGGAATGCCATTTCTGTCCCTGGCACTAGGTTTCTTCCTGATCCCAAAAGGCTCCACTCATATCAGCTCCTGTCGAGCCCCCAGGGCAATACTGGACAAGGCTCCAGTGAACTGATTAATGTTTCCTGGGCCAGACAGGTTCCTTGGTGGCTATTTTTACCGACTCACTCACTTGAGGTTTTAGACTAATCCTATGGTTAGGTCAATCCTCTTGCAGCCTATCTCCCACAGTTTATAAATCCCACCACTGAAATGTAGGTCCTATTTATAGTATGAACTAAATCCTGCAAAGCACAATTATTCATTAAACCCCACATGGGTCTCCCAATGCCTTGAGTGAGGCCAATAAGCAGGAAACACAAAGGCAGAAATAGTTTGGTTAGAAGCCATCAGCTGCAGACACTTTCTCCCAAGCCACTTTATAGGTGGGCAGAAATGTGAACTGATACGTTTAGGGGAAAATCCTGGGTAAAATGCAGGCAGCTGCTCAGGGCTTCACAGACAAGTCGGATCTGGATAGCAAGGAAAGGGCATGACGGAAGAGAATTCTTTAATTTCATACCTACCATGTGCCAGGAACTATAAATGCATTACTTGATCCCTGAAAACAACCCCATTTTACACACATGAGAAAACTGAGCCTTGAAGAGTCAAGAATTTGTTCTTGGTAAGTGGTGGATCTAGGTTTTGGAGACAGGTCAGACCCAGTCCCTGAACTTGTCCTTATGCCATGCCAAAGTGTCTGGGATGAATGAGCTTATGGTAAAGCTTCAGCAGAACTGTGGGTACACCCAGCTTTGCCTTCCAGGCCCCAAACCTCCCTTTTCCTTATCTTGAGCATTAACTGCTGTTGAGATCTCACAGCCCGATGATCACTATCCCTGAATGGCTTAAGGCACCAAGCTTTTGTGAGCATCATAAGAGCATTTCAAACCCATGACAGGTGAGAGGAGTTTCTAACTCCACCGTCTGTCTGTAACCTGAGGGTTCCTTTTACTGTCGTGAGCAGCTGGGGAGACCCTTGCCCCTGCTGAAGCTAAACAAGCACCAAGCTTTTGTGAGCATCATAAGAGCATTTCAAACCCATGACAGGTGAGAGGAGTTTCTAACTCCACCGTCTGTCTGTAACCTGAGGGTTCCTTTTACTGTCGTGAGCAGCTGGGGAGACCCTTGCCCCTGCTGAAGCTAAACAATCCATCCCTAGGGCCTTCAGTGACATCTAGAACTAAACAGGGTTACGCCAAAGTAAGGCATTTGAGGATCTTCCAAACATGTCTCTCATCCCCATAAAGCTTGGAGTCCATAAAAGGTAAACTCTCCCCCTCCCCAGTCCAGAGTGGGCTCCTTTGTTCCCTGAAGAACTTACCTTTTTTCTTCTCATGGATCCCCTCAACATATCTCCTATCCCACCCATCCCTCTTTCTATGACCTCTCTGGAACCTTCCTTCCTTTGCAAGCAAACCCACTCATGTCCTAAACCACCTGTAGGAACTCTGACATTTCAAATCAGAAAGAGTGCAAAATAATGCTTTTAAAGATAAAATTAATGGGGTTTCTTTCTAAATGTAGAGAAAAGGTCAAATCTACAAATGGAACATTTAAAATTGCATTCATGATAGAAAAAGGTCACACAATTGCTATCTTAGTCTATTTGTGCTGCTATAACAGAATACCAGAAACTAAGTAATTTATAGAGAAAAGAAATGTATTTCTCATGGTTCTGGAGGCTGGAAAATCCAAGATTGAGGGCTGGCATCCTGCAAGGGCCTTTTTGTTGCTTTACTTTATAACTGAAGGCTGAGGGGCAGAAAAAGGTAAAAGAGAGAGAGAGAGAGCAAGAGATTGAACTCACAGCCTCAAGCCCTTTTAATCCATTCATAAGGGTGGAGCCCTCATGACCTAAACACCTACCATTAGGTCCCAACACTGGGGATTAAGTTTCTGACAAATGCTTTTGGGGGGACACATTCAAACCATAGCAATTGTCAAGGGAACTTATAAAACCAGCTGCAAAGTTATTCTCAGAAAGGAAGTAGAATGAGGTTTTACCAAATGTCACTTTGGGCATCACTTTGGGATATAATGTGAAAGGTGAGTTTCTCTTACCTGTATGTGTACTAGCTGACATTTTGTTTTTCTGTTGGGATCTAACCAACAAAGTACATACAGAGCATAAATCTACTTCTCGAAAACTCCTTACATTTATGAGGGAGATGGTTTAAATGACGTTTCATTCTCTTTATGCCTGGAAACCCATGCTATAAAAGAAGAGATTTTTCATATGGTAAATGATTATTTTGAGAGCCATGATGTAAAATAGAGTCAGTTACATGTGCAGCAAAGAAAAGGCACTGTCACACAAAGAATGACCTTGGCTACTAATTCATGCATGGCTTTCCTTGAGAACAGTTGGCCTTGACTGAATGTGGTAGGAAGTGGTGGGTTAGGGTCCCCTTCTCTGTACTCCCACAAGCCCCATGCAGATCTCTATCAAATCTTTGAATTAGAATATTATGTGTCTTCTCTTTTATTAGACAGTGAACTCTTGAATGTAAGTTCATTGCTTGGCACACAGTAGGTGCTCAGTAATGATTACTGAATGAATGAACAAGTTAGTAAACCAGGATACAGGAAATTGAAAGAGAGGTGGAGTTATTTATTCAGAAATAAAACTGGAAGCATTTTTCACACCTCTGTGGGTAACAAGTCTCATGTTATGTCCTTATCTCCCAAAGAGAATTTAAATCACAAGACCTTGGGAAAAAGCTGGTGATCAAAGTGGGTGGATTCTGGTATGGACACAAATAATTCACAAGCAACAACTCTGGCAGGCAGCTCCCATCCTGAATAAGGCAGCAGTGAAAAGGACAGGCAGGTCCCTGGGGAAGTTTCTCTCTTTCAGTCCCTGAACCTGCTTCTGAGAAGAATTCCAGATCAAAAGAGGGAGGAATGCAATCTATGTTCAACATTATTGCCAACATGTTTGGTGTAAACACTGCATGCTCTACCCATGTCTCAAAAGCCACCTCTTTGGGAAGTGGTTTCCCTTATCCCCCCTCTGTCTGTATTCACTCTTCCTTTTGATTAACATAGGCATTACTCTGCACTGCTCCATGACAAGCATTCAATGATACAGATGGGGTATAATTGAGCTGCAACTTTTTCACCACTTGTTATTGTTTAAGAAAGATTTTTTTAACAGCTTTGTGTGGTGGTTATGTCCCTCTAAAGACAGTTGCATTGAAATAAGTAGTTTTTGTTTCCTTCCTGTGGGCCTAGCATGAGGCAGGTGTCCTGGGTCAGGCACTCCAGAATGTTTCTCTGAGAAAGCAGTATGGGAGCAAATGATTTACTAAAGAATTGCTCCCAGGGGAGACTGGTAAGAGAGTGGGGTAAACAGAATAGGGAAGGAAAAGAAGCAGAGCAAGGATGTGATCTCAGGAGGAGTCTTAGCCTCAGCCTGAACTAAACTATAAATCACACCTTAAGGCAAAGGGCTTTCACACTCCTATCCTGTCTGTCTTTGGCTATAGGCAGGTATAAACTCCCATGCACTTCAGGCTCTCATCAAATCTAGGCAGAATGACTCCAGGGGTTGGTTCAGTCCTTTGAAGAAAGTCATAGTCAGGACATTAGGAGCAAAGAACACAAGAGCTGGGGGACAGTGTACATACCTATGAGGCGATCCATTGAGGGCCCTTGATTTGAACAATAGCAGCATCTGTATTAGTCAGCGTTCTCCAGAGGGACAGAACCAGGAGGATATATATTTATACAAAGGAATTTATTAGGGGGAATTTGCTCACAGGATTTCAAGGTAAAGTCCCAAGATAGGCCATCTGCAAGCTGGAGGACCAGAAAAATCTGGTAGAGTGGCTTAGTCTAAGTCCAAAGACCTAAAACCCAGGGAGGCCAACAGTGCGACCCCCAGTCTGAGGCCAAAGGACTGAGAGCCCTTGGGAGGCAGCTGGTGCCTATGGTATAAGTCCCAGAGTCCAAAAACCAAAAAGCTGGTGTCTGATGTCCAAGCACAGGAGGAGAAAGAGGCAACCTGTTCTGGAGGAGAGCAAGAGAGAGTGCAAGTGGGAGCCAGCACGAGCTGAGTCTCACCTTTCTTCTGCCTCCTTCATTCTCGCCAGGCCTCCAGCAGTTTGGAC